>NC_052505.1:95519220-95555523 GCF_014356525.2 Nilaparvata lugens | reverse complement strand
TTCGCCCTCCCGGTATAAATAAGGCAGTCATTCTATTCTATTTTCTCTCACACTCACTCCTTCTCTCTTCCTGTCACACTCTCACACCCACTCTATCAACCTTTCACATACACTTTAAAACTTTCTCTTTCTTTCTCAAGTATACACTCTCTGTTGAAGGTCCTAGTTTCATATCTCAGTTTCTCAAGCATAAAGTGTTATGGAAATCATATCAAATATACAATTTGAATGAATTTTGAAGAGTGGACTTTGATTTGTTGATTTAAATACAACATAATATTACATTATAATTATCATGAAATTACATCTTCATATCGTTGAATAATTCAATTTAAATTTGTTAACTTGTGTGTTTGATAGTAACATTTGTATATCCAGTCGTTAGCTATTAAATAGTAGCCAGATTATGTTGTTAATAATTTAGAATTCGACTGAGAATGTAAACTAGTGAAAAATACTCTATTCCTGTGTCCTGATGTAAATGTCCTCTTACATCAATTATTAATAAATTGATGTTATGTTTGTATAATTTGCTTGAATTCATTTATCATTTGACTTATGTCTAGAATCTTTTCAATATCATTATTTTCCATTCTAAACGACAATTCCATTGAATGAAAACGACTTGATATAGTCAAAACCAATATGATAAACTAGTTTTGGTTGTTGCACCATTATCCATCTCAACGCTAAACTGAAAGCTTCAACATTCAGCATTAGCTATTATCACAGATGTAATTGTTTCCACTTAGTCTATTCTGGTATTTTTTATTGACCTCCTGTTCCCATTGGTTTCACTTTTATATAGTGCTGATGAATTCCGATGATTGGCCATTAGCTGTTGGTCACAATCAAAGGTGATTGGCTGAAAATAGACACGTCCAAGTATTGCAAATATTTTCCTGTCTTGACCAATGACAGAGTTCAATATTGATTAGTCGACAGCTAATGGCCAATCGTAAGGCTTCATCCACACATTATTTCTGCTTTTCATTATTGAAGCATAGAATTCACTAGAGCTTGATTAGAGCGCAATATTAGTGTATCAAATTGTTTTGATATAATAATGGTATAACAAAATCTAGACTTGCTCATTCAATATGAATACGCGTATGTACCATATGACCTTCACAACAATCTAGAAAGCGAACCTTTTCTATTTCCCATTCTCTAATTTTCAGCCTAGATTTCCTCTTTCAGCTAGATTTTGTCCTGCTTATTTATATCTTGTCTCATTTCATATTTTGTTATTTACATCCTGTTTTATCTATATCTGATTATATCTTCATCTTAGACTATCTTCATCTTGTTATCTTAAAATTACTGTCCCTTCGCATTCAGCTGTGCAATTTCTCCTGAAGGCTCATGGAATACATCCTTAAGGTCCAAACAAGAAAGACCTGCGAGAACAAATCCATCCTGCCTATCCGTTTAGTGTTATCTTCATCCTGTTCTATCTACATCTGGTTTATATCTTCATCTTGTTTATCCTAACAGACCCATCGCTTAAAGCTGTGTGGTCTCTCATTGAAGCCCACTCTTGCATTCAAATCAATCGTTGGTCAATTGAATCAATCATTATATTATTCCGAACATAAAAGGCCCCTGCACACCGTCATACAATGACTGTTTATGAACTGCACGTGCAAGGGTGCTAAGCTCTGCAAAACCTTTGCCAGTGTGTGTGAGCGAGCCCTATTCTTACTAATCGGCTTCATTAAGTGTGCTTCATACCTATTGATTAAACTGATATTAAATCAGTTAGTAGATTTTTAGGGTGCACGGTTGAGAAGCATTGACCAGGTTGCACAAAAGCCGATTAAAATTTAATCGTGGTTATTTTCACGAGAATCAATCAGAGAGGGTTTTTTGAGAAGTTGGCTTCTCTGATTGGTTCTCCTGGATTTAATCACTGTTTAAATTTAACTGGATTTTGTGCAACCGGCACATTGACTTCTTGTGTTGAGTATGATATCATCATGAGCCTACGCTTGTCTGATGGTAATAACGTCAGTTTAGATCTCTATATTTTTGTACATCAATATCAAGATGCGCGTCTCGTCTCTATGTGAGGTCCACGTTATAATGGCAGTATTTGATTTACATTCGTGTTGCTATTCTCATCTATAGCTGCGTACACATATTCGCGCTTCCAACCCGCACCGAGCACGCTCCTCCCTCGTACCGCCCTCGTACCACCATCGAACCACAGTCGCTCCGCCCACGCACCTTCATGAATGTTACGGAAGATGTTAGGTCTTCTCGCGTTCCACTGTTGCTCGCCGGTCGATCATCAATCGCTCTGCTGGAGTGACGTTCGGTTGCGGAGCAGAGCGAAAGTCTGTACGCACCTTTATAAGAGCAGTCTATTTTTAGCATTTGTTGTTGCTATTCTCATCTATCATTCGACAAAGGAGAGTGCGCTTTCCTTTTCCAGCTCGGCAACGTTGCCAGATCGTTTTTAACAATGTAGAGGTATGATAATCAACAAAATATTCAATCTCAATATTATTATGAAAATTCAGTATTTGTACATCGAGAACTATATTTTTTTGACGAATAAAATATTTTTTAAATCAGTGAATTATCAAATTTGTTTTTTAAACAATTTGATATTACATCAGATACACCGGTATCAGCTACGGCAGAGAATCGACAACGCTGTCCTCCCATCTTTCTACACTGCCATTATAACGCGGACCTAACTATAGACGGTAATAAATGTCGAAAAATCAGTGAATTTTTTGAAGTGTTAGTTGAAATATTGAATGAGGATTGGTTTAAAAAATGTTTGGATAAGTTCTGATCTCTCTGTTTCTCTTTTTTACTTTCTTCCTTCCTTCTCATTCTCACTAAAGACGGTAATAAATGTCGAAAAATCAGTGATTTTTTTGAAGTGTGAGTTGTAATATTGAATGAGGATTGGTTTGAAAAAATGTTTGGATGAGTTCTGATCTCTCTGTTTCTCTATTTTGCTTTCTTCCTTCCTTCTCATTCTCACTAAAGACGGTAATAAATGTCGAAAAATCAGTGATTTTTTTGAAGTGTGAGTTGAAATATTGAATGAGGATTGGTTTGAAAAAATGTTAGGATGAGTTCTGATCTCTCTGTTTCTCTTTTTTGCTTTCTTCCTTCCTTCCTTCTCACTCTTATCCCTGTTCACGTGATTTCCACTCCTTCGCCATTTTCTAACTGAATTTTCAAGTGAGACAGCTCAGACTAATAGAGGGAAATTAGTTCATTCGGTGAAATATAAACTCTCTCTACTCCATCCTTATTTAATAATCCATTTATTCATCTACCTCTTCCTCCTCTTTATCTCTTCCTGAACCAGTCCTTCTTATTCTTCCTCTCCATATTCGGTTCTTCTTCTCCTTATTTGACTCTTCTTTTCCTTATCCAACGATCTTCTCCTCATGCTACACACTTCTCTTTTCCTTAGACTGTGTGGCAAAACACGGCTTTACTAAGCTAAATTTTGCAATTTTCGACGCTTTATGTTCTTTTGAATTTTTTTTCAACTTCTAGTTATCCTCTATCATCATCTTCTTCCTCTTCACCACTTTCTAAAACAGTCCTACTTGTTCTTCTTCTTATTCAATTCTCCTTTTCCTCATTTTCTTAGACTCCGGTGGAGCTCGGCTTTAATAAGCTGATCTGATCTCCTGCAATTTTCGACGCCCTATGTTCTCTCACATAATCATTTCCTTTCAACCCTTGGTTCTCCTCTACCATCATCTTCTTCTTTTTCTTCTTCTTCTTGATCTTCTTCTCCTCCTCCTCCTTCTCCTCCTCCTCTATCCTCATCCTCCTCCTCCCCCTACTCCTCCTCCTCCTCCTCCTCTTCCTCTTCCTCCTCCTCTTTTTCCTCCTCCTCCTCCTCCTCCTCCTCCTCCTCCTTCTCCTCCTCCTTTCTCATTAATTATCTCCATCCTCCAAAGAATGGACATTGATATGTCCAAAGCTCCGCCAATTTATGTAGATGCATAACAATATGATTATTATCTATAGTTATTATATTACAAATTGCTTTTTCATATCATATACAGTTCAATAGTTATTTTCTTAGTCTATATTATGTAAATTCATCTATACCTTTGCTGTATTGTAAGCTATTGTATATAAGCGTATAAGCCAGTATATATTGTAATCTACATAAATAAAGTACTCAATCAATCAATCAATCAATCAATCCTCTGCCTCTTGCATCACCCTTGCTTTCTTCTTCTTCCTCTACCACCTCCACCAACCAATCTTGATTTTCTTCCTTATCTTTATCTTCTGTCTGTTTTCCTTCTTCAATTCTGTCTCGATCTCATTGCTCATATTCCTTCTATAGTGAGGTCCATGTTACGATGGAGTGGAGTGCAGTGGAGAAAGATAGGAGAAATTCTCTTAAGAGCAGAAGAAAGATAGAGCATTGCCGATTCTCTGCCTTGCCTCTGCTTTCTACAGAGGATATCAGATACCGATATATCTTTGTATATCTCTACTGTTCATTCTTGTTTGTAATAGTCAATTGCTTTAATAATTTATATTCTATTCGTCAAGGAGAAATATTTCTTAACGGGTATACTTGTGAATTAATGTAGTTTTATTTTGGAGGTTGAATACTTTCTTAATTAATAATATTCCTACATTGTGAAAAACCGATATGGCAACGTAGCGGAGCTAGAAAAGGATAGCGCGATCTACTTTGTCGAATGATAGCTTCACCAATGTTTATAAAATACTGACATTACAATGTGGACTGCACTATAGTCGCGAATAACATAATACAGAGTCTTTCTTCCAAAGAAAGATTGATTGATTGATTCGCCGTCTCTATTTAAAACCGAGGAGGACGATTGATATAAGATAATATACAGAATCATTCAGTAAGAATATTTTTTTTTCTACACCATCTCTTACTTTCTCTCAAAAATTTCCATCTTTCGTTCTTCGTCTAGTCAATAATTATTACGCGTTGCAATAAGTGGCTGCTTGTGTCTGGTTTGCGAGCGGCGCGCGTTCAAAACTCAATCATTTGAGAGCATCGCGCGTGCAAAATTCAATCATTCTTTGATGCCTGCAAACTTAAGTGGTATCTCCGGCTGCTTAAATTGCCATTAACTGTGATAGCAAACTGAGATCGTTCCGTTGCTTCAATTCGATTAGTTCCCCGTCTCAAATCTTACGCACTTTCTGTCTTATTTTTAGGAGAATTTCGTCGTTATATTATTGGAATAAGAGTTTCAGAATGATAACCGTTCGGATAATTTGGTCCCTGTTTCAAATAAGACACGCTTACTGTCTTATTTTTAGGAGAATTTTGTTGTAGTATTATTGGAGTAAGTGCCGGTTGCACAAAAGCCGGTTAAATTTCAATCATGATTAATTCCACAAGAACCTATCAGTTGAGCCGTTTTTTTAAAAACGACTTCTCGTGAAACTAATTACGATTAAAATTTAATCGGCTTTTTTGCAACCGGAATTTATAAAGATGATATGAATCGGGTAATGTTTTGGTATGAAGTGGGATTACATGATAGCTAACATCTTATTGGCTACATCCTATTTTGGAATATGTTTAATTCTTTTTACCAACAAAATATATCCAATATACTATCAGTAGCTCTAAAAATAGTGAGAATCGAAGGGAATATTCTTTAAATAGATTATTCCAATGTACATTCTGATTATTATACATACTGTATTCTAGGTACATTTGATTGCTCTTTACTAATAAACTTTCCAGTTAAATTACACCTCTATCCTTGTTTTACAAGCTTGAATATTGTAAAATGAATAAATTTAATCAAATGATTTCAAATAGATAAATTCACCTTCGTCATCAATGATTGTTACATTTACTTTCACTTCCTGTTACAATTTCCAATAAACTTTTCAGCTGAATTATACCTTGATCCTTTTTTTACAAGCTTGAAGAATTGTAAGATAAACAAACTCAAATAGATAAATTCATCTTCGTCATCGATACTTTTCATTGATACTTTTTACGATTGATACATTTTCACCCCTCGTTACATTCTTATTACGATCATCCCTTAGGACTTCTTCGCAAGCTTGAATTATAGAATTAATAAATTTAAATAAATAAAACCTAATAGATGAATTCATCTCCATCATCCCTGATTGATACTTTTATTTTCACCCCTCGTTACATTTTCATTACGATCATCCCTTAGGACTTCTTCGCAAGCTTGAATTATAGAATTAATAAATTTAAATAAATAAAACCAAATAGATAAATTCATTTTTGTCATCCCTGATTAATACTCCTATTTTCACCCCTCGTTACATTCTCATTACGATCATCTCTTAGGTCTTCTTCGCAAGCTTCAATTGTAGAATTAAAAAATAATCCCAAATAGATAAATTCACCTTCGTCATCAATGATTGTTAAATTTACTTTCACTTCCTGTTACATTGTCTAATAAACTTTTCTGCTAAATTATACCTTGATCCTTCTTTACAAGCTTGAATAATATTGTAAGAAAAACAAATTCAAATAAATAAATTATTTTTCATCATTCCTGATTAATACTTTTATTTTCACCCCTCGTTACATTGTCATTACGATCATACCTTGGGACCTCTTCGCAAGCTTGAATATTGTAGAATTATTAAGGGGAGTTAAACATGAAATTTTTGAAAAAATATCAATTTTTTGTTTTTGAGTTCATATGATAGTTTGAAATTCCCGCTTTTCAATGATACCTGGATCACATCTCTATGACGATGGAAAGTATTTTTAATATTTTTTTAAAAAAACTATTACATGCGTCAAAATATGCTCTTATAAGTTTGAGTAGGTATTCATGGCAGCAGGACGTTCTCCGGAATAAATTTCTTCAATGATTTGTAATTTATTATTGAAAGTACATAATATGATTCACTCTTTTCAAGCTTGTGATGTTGGTACTGTATTCTTTTCGTAGACAAACCAGCTGGTTTGGGATTTTGGTTATGTTTGTGTTGTGAAAATGTGAAATATTGCATATTGTAGTGTTTGCAAAATTTTATTCTGAATATCAGTATTTTTCATCAGTATATTTATTATAAGTATTAGTGAAAATGCCTAGATGTGAGGGAAAGGTTTTCAAGAAAAGAAGAGGTGGGTTCAATTACAGATCTAGTACATCATCCACAAACAATTCTTCAAGATCAGAGGTTCTTGCTCAAGCTGAGCCATCAAAACATTCATCTTCCTACACGAACTCAGTGATAAGTTTGTGGGATATGAAAATGACAGTGATTTTAGATACTGTATTATTGATTTGAAACAATTTAGTAATACACTACAGACAATAGGTGTATGCCGTTTTTGTAAACATAACCTTATTATTTCGTCAGAGACAATCTCAGGTTTAGCTTGCAAAATAAAATATTTTGCCCATCTTGTTCTGCTAGTGCTGACATGGTAAACAGTAATAAATCAGTGATACAGGGTGAAAATGATTCCCAGAAGAATATTTATGATATAAATGCTAGGTTAGTATATGGACTTAGATGTATTGGAAGAGGTCAAACATCAGCAAAGACTCTATGTGGAATCATGAATCTTCCTCCTCCCCCAGGCCGATACCACGAATATGAGTTACATTTAGGCTCTGTGATGAGCAGTGTGTGCAAGAAGTCAATGAAAGATGCTGTTGAAGAAGCAGTTGACAGGACCAGTAGTAGAGATTTGTGTGTTGCAATAGATGGATCATGGCAGAGGAGAGGTCACACTTCATTGAATGGGATTGTGTCCATGACATCTGTTGAGACAGGTAAAGTGATTGACATATCTGTATTATCAAAGTATTGTCTATGTCCACAGAAGAGCAATAATATCCATTTGGATGAATGCAAAGCCAATTATATTGGGACTTCTGGAGGTATGGAAGTTGCTGGGGCATTAGAGATGTTTCAGAGATCTCAGAATCAGTATAATGTCAGATATATTGATTACCTGGGAGATGGCGACTCCAAGGCATTTCAGGCTGTTTGTAATGCTCAGCCCTATGGTCCAAATATTGAAATAAAAAGCTTGAATGCATTGGGCATGTGGAGAAGAGAATGGGCACCAGACTGAGAAATTTGAAGGCTCAACATCGAAAGCTATCTGATGGCAAGACACTTGGTGGAAAAAATAGACTGACTGATACTGCTATTCAGAAAATTCAAATTTATTATGGACTTGCCATCAAAAGAAATGTTGAAAGTGTAAGTGCCATGCATCAAGCAGTGTGGGCACTTTATTTCCATGTATCATCTAGTAATGAAGAACCCAAGCATCAACTATGCCCTGATACAGATGATACATGGTGTAAATTTAGAAAAGCTCAGAAGGAAGGAACTTTTTATGACCATAATTGTCACTTTCATTTACCAACAATTATCATGAATGAGATCAAGTACATATTCAGGACCTATCAGATAAGAAGCTGCTAGAAAAGTGTATTCGAGGAAAGACACAAAATCCAAATGAGAGCCTGAATAATGTTATATGGACTGTTTTGACTAAACGGGTTTTTGTAGGGATTGAAAGTTTACATTTTGGTGTATATGAGGCTATTACAAGATTCAATGATGGGAACAAGAACAAAATACAGCTGTTTGAAGAAATGAAATTCATCCCTGGAAGTCACATGATGGATGCCATGAGGAAGCTCGACGAAGAACGGATCCAAAAAAGTGAGAGGAAATTCAATGACATTGAAAAAAAAATTAGACAGAAAAGAATTCTATCAAGGAGAAGGCTGGAAGACCAATATCAAGAGGCAGAGGATCCTGAAGCTCCAAGTTACAGTGCTGGAGGCTACTGAATGTGAGTTTTACAAGTTTTGTTACTTTCAAAAACACTTGCACGCATTTCTCTGTTTTCCCCGCAAATTAAAAATTTTCAACTTTAATGTACCTTTTCTCAGCTTCTATTTAAGATAAACACTTGATTTTTTTTTTTAAAGATTCAGTATCACTAGGATTGCAAACTGAATGTAGGATTTTTCAATATTTCCATACAGAATAAAATAAATATATATTTAGGTGTAAATTTATTTGGAAAAAATCATCATTCAGGAAAAAAATTGTGAAAAATACAAATTCAATCACATGAAAATGTCACACATTAAATTATAGAAGAAAAATGGATCTTTCAAATAAAAAAAAATCAAGTCTCTATGTTTAATGGTAACAGAGAAAAGGTACAAAATGTTAACATGGAGTAAGATAGGATGTTCGACTCCCCTTAAATTTAAATAAATGATTTCAAATAAATTCATCTTTATCATCACTGATTGATACTTTTATTTTCACCTCTCGTTACATCTCATTACGATCATCCTCTAGGACTTCTTCACAAGCTTGTATTGTAGAATTAATAAATTCAAATAAATTATTTTAAATAAATTCATCTTCATCATCACTGATACTTTTATTTTCACCTCCAGTTACATTCTCATTATGATCTACAGTAAATCATTTTGTAGAAGATAGCTCTCTCTAAAAAAAAAAAAATAGCTCACATTATACAAAAAAAAAAAAAAATAGCTTACATTATACCATTTTCATCAACACTAATTAGTCTACTTTCAAATCTCATTCATTTTGAAAAAAAGCTTTTAATAAATCTGTGTAGTTACTCTCGGAATTCTCAGTAAAAGTTCTTCAGTTGTTCTAATTTGCATATCAATTAATTATTCGACTCAGGCATAATTTGTTGCTAGTGCAGCCCGCTAATGGCGTAGCAAAGTGAGCTTGTCATTTTTCCCGAATGAGATTTCCTGGAATGGAAAAGCTGTTGTCGATCTGTGAAGTTCCAAGGAAAAATAATTGAAAATTGTCTGTGTTCTGAGTTTTATAAGCGTTTTTTCCATGGGTTTTGAACAACTCCATCATTCGTTAGGAAAAAGTTCTCAGACTTGTGCGTGGGTAATGAGGCGGATGATGATGATTAGAGAGATAAATGGACCTACAGTTGTTGTAGGTGGGTAAATAATTTGATAGACCAATATTAGAATATGATTCTGATTTATGATTTTTCTTCCTCTTCCTCTTTCTCATCCTCTTCTTCCTCTTCCTCTTCTTCTTCCTCTTCTCTTCTTCTTCTTCTTCTTCTTCTTCTTCTTCTTCTTCTTCTTCTTCTTCTTCTTCTTCTTCTACTCCAACTTCCTCTACTCCACCTGTCTTCTACTCCTACTTCTCCGATGTTGTGCAGTTGGTCGAACTGCCCGACGCAGTTGGTCGCAGAAACGAGCAGCAGAAGAAAAAGGAAATGGCGAAGAAGAAGAAGAAGAAGAAGAAGAAGAAGAGAAGAAGAAGAAGAAGAAGAAGAAGAAGAAGAAGAGTAAGAAGAAGAAGAAAAAGGAAATGGCAAAGAAGAAGAAGAGGAAGAGGAAGTAGAAGAAGGCAAATAGTGTTGGTAGTAAGCAAGGTAGGGCTACACTTGAAGAGTTTCCACTGTATATCCTAGGTGGGGAACATCCTTAAATTCGCAATAAGCGTGGAATTTCCAGACACAACCGTTTGTTACTTCTGCTCTTTTCTGTTGCGACTTTTTCTTATTTTTCTCCTCGTCCTTCTTATTTTCCTTTCATCTTGTGCTGGGCTGTCTCTCTTACTCCTTCCCTTACACTATGTTCGAAATATTCTTCATTAATAATTTTCCAAACTACATTTCCACCTTTTATAGTTATGTCATTTTGTAATCAATACCAAATCTTTAATTTGGTATCTTCTCTCTGTATGCTCCGTCGATCCTTTTTCCTATCAGCCTCTTCCTGCTTCCTTTTGGTTTCTTTTCTATTCGACCTTTATCTTGAGGGCTAAAATACTCGAGGGCTGAACATTTTGGTGGTTTTTTGGTTATTGGTCTGTGTGTGTGTGTGTGTGTGTGTGAGAAGATCTAACATCTTCCGTAACGTTCATGATGGGTGCGTGGGCGGCGCGACTGTAGTTCGATGGAGGAATGAGGGCGGTACGAGGGCGGTACGAGGGAGGAGCGTGCTCGGTGCGGGTTGGAAGAGCGTATATGTGTACGCAGCTTTAGAGTGTATGTGTGTCTGTGTACACGATTTCTCATTTCCCGATTAACGGAATGACTTCAAATTTGGAACGTAAGGTTCTTACACTATAAGGATCCGACACGAACAATTTCGATCAAATGCAATTCAAGATGGCGGCTAAAATGGTGAAAATGTTGTCAAAAACAGGGTTTTCCGCGATTTTCTCGAAAACAGCTCCAACGATTTTTATCAAATTTATACCTAGAATAGTTATTGATAAGCTCTATCAACTGCCACAAGTCCCATATCTGTAAAAATTTCAGGAGCTCCGCCCCATCTATGCAAAGTTTGATTTTAGTTTCCCAATTATCAGGCTTCAGATACAATTTGAACAAAAAAAAATTAGGTGGAAAAGATTGAGCATGAATATCTCTACAATTAATGTCTTGTTACATTGTCACCTAAGATTGAAAGTAAGCTTGAAATTAGAGAAAATGTGGTTATCCAATTGCAAACTGTTTGCAACTGTTGATTCTATTAAAATGATTCACTATGAAGAGATAGCAGACCTCGTGTGTCTCCAGTGTATTGTCCTGTCACCAGCTGGCTCACATCTTTGAATAGTAGACTTGAGATGCGCGTAAACACTAGCGTCAGGGAATCAATTTTCATAACGGCAAGGAAAGTTGTGTGAGTGCGCCACACCAGATTTTTCCTGCTACTTCACGCTTCACTTTACTTCAAAATAGGTTATTATTGATCTTATAATATTTTTGTGTGTCTTTATAATTTCCCTTACCATTTATAATCATGGTATTTATTTTAATAAATGCGATATCTAAGTAATTTCCATCTGTTCCCTTCATTTTTTCTCATTTTCACTATTATGCTTTCCCTAGCTTCTCATTCTACGAAATTGGGTTTTTTCCTTATATTTCTTTTACTTGTCATCGTCTTGTCATTTTTTGTGATCTGCATAATTTGAGAAAATCTAATCTAATTCTTCTTCTGAAGTTGAATAGTTAGAATCAACTTTCATATTTCATACATCTAGCACTCCTTTGTTTAATTATGTTATCCTGCATCCTCTACACCATTTTCTTGTCCTTTTCTCGCCTCGTTTTTCTTCTCTACCGCATTTTTCTTTCTTCTACCGTTGAGAATGTTCTCGGGAAAAGTAGCAGACTGCTGGCAATAAATAAAAGAAGAGAGCGTTTGCTGTGATATGTTTGTTGTGGCTCACTATTTTACTGTTTCACTCTGCCAAAGTGTTTTTCTTTCTCTCCTTCTTCTTCTCCTTCTCCTTCTCCTTCTTCTTCTTCTTCTTCTTTTTCTTCTTCTTCTTCTTCGTCTTCTTTTTCTTCTTCTTCCTCTTCCTCTTCCTCATCCTCTTCCTCATCCTCTTCCTACTCCTCCACCTCCTCCTCCTCCCCATCCTCCTCTTTCCTATTTTCCTTCATTCCCCCTTCTTCTTATTATTTTTCTTCAAATATCTTTATTGTCCATAAAAACAAAATACAAAATAAAAACTTACAAAAGAAATATTATAGATTAATATTATGCTATTTTACAAATAAATTAAAATTACATGGCACCACCTAGCAAGGGCAAAACCCTGACCGCTGAGTGAGAGTATCAGCTGTTTAGACAATATAAAAATTTATTTACTAATAATCAAAGCTACAAAAAATCGAAGTTCAACAATAAATTACTAGTAATTATAATATTTGACTGATGTCGAAGAAAAATTTTTGTATCACCCACTTATTTATCTGTTCCATCCTCTGTCTACCCCTATTAGAAAGAGATTCTGACAATGCATTTGGCATGATATTTATTATTTTTGAGCTAAGATACACCAATTGTCTTCGAACTTTTGTCAAATCTGAATAGTTAATATTATAAATGTTAAACGTTAGAAACGTTATTATTCACTGTAAATTTATCCTTCTCATCCATGCATAGTAGAGAAGTTTCTTTATATAAATTTGACGTACTGTCATCACTTTAAATTCGGCAAATGTTTCACTACTAGAAAAAGCCCTTGGATTATTAAGAATTGCTTTTATTATCATTTTTACTCCATATTCTTCTCCCCCTTTGTTCCTCTTTCCCTTATCCACTCCTAAGAATTCCGATTAATTATATATTTAGAAGTAAAACTTATATATGAAGATGATAGGCTGTATCCTATGGAGATTTAAGTAATATATTCAGTGAGCCATCCAATGGAGCTGAAGTGTATCATACACTAGAGGTCACTTTCTCTAAAGGTGCGTACAGATATACGCGCCGCGAACATGAGCAATTCTCTTTTAATCAGCTGATGCCAAGCTTTTTATATCTATATCTTATACAGTTTCTGTAAAAATACAGATATAGTCAGCTGATTAAAAGTGAATTGCTCATGTTCGCGGCGCGTATATCTATCTGTACGCACCTTACGATAGTAAACCTGAATATTGCAGTTTAAACCATCAGCTGACACAATTGAAGCACTTTATAATTAATGTGACCATACATTCAAAGGGGTTCAATAGTTGGAAAAAAATTGCAGGAAGCGTTCCTTATTCATTCAAATAAATTCAATTCAATTCTATTGAAGAGATTCAAATAAAGAGGAACCAGTTTCTATAGTCAGATAGGTTAGGTATTTACCTGCTGTACTTTGTTTCGTATACATACAATGATCTGTCAGTTCACAATAACTGCTAGTTTCAGCTTTTTTCAAATTCATTTAGTATCATATTATTTGTAAAGAATTCAACGAATCAATAACACATTCTAGAAAGTTCAAAACAATAGTACACAATTGGTTGATGAGCAAAGGAAGACAGAACATAGAAAACATTACTTCAAACAACAACTAACCACCTAATTACTTACTTAACACTAACTAATTAATAATCCGCACAAAAAACAAAAACAAAACAAAACCTAGTCTAGAACATGGTACGCGATAGTGGAGTTGGTCAATTTCCACCCAGAAAACACTAAACTTAGAGGACACCTTATAAAAATTTTTTTGTAACTATCTATTGTATGTAATTGTAATTTATCTATTTTTTTCTGTTATTGATTGACCGAGCGAAGTGAGGTCTAAGATTTAAGTCTACGGTTTGGCATTTCTCTCAATGTTTAAATTTTTATATGTTGCGCATTTACGGCGAAACGCGATAATAGATTTTCATGAAATTTGACAGGTATGTTCCTTTTTTAATTGCGCGTCGACGTATATACAAGGTTTTTGAAAATTGTGTATTTCAAGGATAACATAAAAGGAAAAAGGAGCCTCCTTCATACGCCAATATTAGAGTAAAAATCAGACTATAGAATTATTCATCATAAATCAGCTGACAAGTGATTACACAGATGTGTGGAGAAGCCAGTCTATTGCTGTATTTCCATAAGGTCTATAGTTTCAATCAGGTACTTGTGGATGAGAATACTGCGTGAGGTCTACTGTTCACAGAACTACTAGTGTAGTAGTTTTTAGTTTTATTTTGGGAAATGAACTTTTTTTATTATAATACATTCATGTCATTCATATTTAATACATATTGTATTTTAAAATATTATGCACATTTTATTGATATGATTTCTTATTTGTATTTCAAAGGAAATAAAATTTATTCATTTAATTTTTTTTTGTGATCTAAAAAACAATTATTCAAATTGTAACTCAATTTTCGCGCATACTGGTGAAAAAATTAATCAAAATTGTTAATTTATTTGAATTGATAATTATGGTGAAAGTGATATTTTCGAGCTCAAAATTCAAGTGATTTTATTCTATATTTTGTGAATATTTGAAGTTTGGTTTTTGTTTTAACGGAAGTTTCATTATCAATCTATCTAAATTTGAAATTCTTTGTTTTATTCTGATTCATAGTTTCAGATTGAAGATTTGGTGTTGAAATTGATGTGAACATAACCTACATAATATTTGAACGATTTGTGACAAAATCAGGAAATTGATGAAGTTTTGGGCAATAGCCTGTTTTTTCTTTTCCGATTATTGTATTGTTCGCTCTATCTAATAAATAAATAAAATAAATAAATTATATCTGTTTATCAAAGTAAAGCAGAATAGAATAAAAATACAGAGTAAAATATACTAAACAAAGTTGAATAGAAAGTTATTAATGTAGAATGAGGTGGGGGCAGACTTTATGACTAAGTAATGAGAGCACCGCCAATAAATTAAATAAGACAGACTAAATTTCGGCCTATTTTATCCAGGGTGGCAACACTGTTTACATAATATTATGACGAAAACCGCCAAATGAAACCTTAATTAAATTCCGGGGCATCAACCTCCTTTCCCCTCCCCCAGCTTAGTCCTGGGGGGTCAAAGGGAGTATTCTGTGAGTGAGGGGGTTGAAGAGTGATCCTGGGGTGGAGGGGGGATCCCCCCTACCAATCCCCCGCCCACAAACTTGACTAAAAAGTCGATTATCTTTTGCGCACAGTGTTTTACACAGCAGTCACAGCGGATCTTATCCGAGTCGGAACTATTTATTGGGCTGAGGTTTTTCTTGTCTGAGTACAGAGAGCGCTAGTGTTTGTTTAGCTGACAACAGTTCAAATTAAAACAGCGAATTACACAAATAAAACGAGGATTACTTATGTGAGGAAGAGATTTGAAATTTTCTAACTAGTAGATCTGTGAACAGTAGACCTCGCGCTCAGTGAGTTACATTGACCTGTTGTTATGTTTTCTCAAAAATTAATAAATAATTTATCAATTAAAAATGTCCAGAAAAAATCCTAAATAAACATAGAGCTTTCTGTCCTATGTCGTACCGTGACGTGTCGTCCCGGAATGTGAGTGTGAGCGCTGTTATCAGGTCTGGCTGCAACTGTCTACAACGTTCATGGAAAGATACATTTTCAAGATGTCCGATGTTTTTGAACGGGTAGGTAGTATTATAGTCCACTAGACAGCTGATTTATGATGAATAATTCTATATTCTGATTTTTACAGTAATATTGGCGTATGAAGGAGGCTCCTTTTTCCTTTTATATTATCCTTGAAATGCAAAATCTCCAAAAACCTTGTATATACGTCGACGCGCAATTTAAAAAGGAACATACCTGTCAAATTTCATGAAAATCTATTACCGCGTTCCGCCGTAAATGCGCAATATAAAAATATAAAAATTTAAACATTTAAAAATTAAGAGAAATGTCAAACCGTCGACTTGAATCTTAGACCTCACTTCGCTCGGTCAACAAGGTTTATAATGATTTGTTGGGTAATGTTTTGGGGCTATAGTGAGGTCCACTTTATAATGGCAGTGCAGAAAGATAGGAGAAAAACGTTGCTGATCTTGTCAATGCCTTCTGAAGATGGTAGCTGATACGGGTTTATTGATCCTATTATATTAAGCGAGCAATTTCTGTATATATATTTATATCTGGTTATTTTGATATTTATGTTCAACTGAACTCGAACACGGCTTTAACGATTTTCACGAAATTTGGAACATAGTAGGCTTATGATATAAAAATTCGATTGCACTAGGTTTCATCCCTGGGAAATCTCGCTGAAGGACATGAAAAGGATAATTCATCCTTGGAAAAAAAGATGATAATTTCATCGTATGTCGATAACAGAAGATGCATGTGCCTGTGTGGGAAATCAGCTGTGTAATCAATTTAATTCAAGAGAAATTTTAATTCACTCGATCAAAATAATCTGATTTGTTGATATGAGATGGTATAATTATCTAATATTCAAAGTTAATCATTATTTCACAGTTCTAAGTGATTAGTGAGTGTTATTTTGTTATTCAATTTGGTTTGTAAACAATCTAAATTAGAACTTTTATGTTTTTGAATATTTGGACTGAAAATTTGACCTAAATCCAAGTGTATGGAACATAACTTACTTTTTGGAATATTTATAGTGTATAAATCAAAATCCGGGGAAGAAACAGTTTTGGGTTGTGCCGAAAGGAGGAGGAGGAGGAGGTGACGGAGAAGGAGAAGAAGAAGGAGAAGAAGAAGAAGAAGAAGAAGAAGAAGAAGAAGGAGGAGAATGGGAATAGGTAGAACAAGATGAAGAAGTAGAAGAAAAAGGAGAATATGGAGAACAAGATGAAGAAAAAGAAGAAGTATGGCATACATAATACAGAATAAATATTATTCTAAATATATAATAGAAGAAAAATAATAAGTAAACTCAGTTGAAAGTAATTGAAAAATATAAAACTAAGACAAATAAAGTATAACCTCATGACTATTGAAATATTACGAGAATGAGAAGAAGGAGGAAAAGGGGAAAATGAGTATAGGTACAATGGGAAAGAGAAAAAGAGGAATAAGAAGGAGGAAGAAGAAGAAGAAGAAGAAGAAGAAGAAGGAAAGGAAGAAGGAGGAGGAGAAAAAAAGTAGATGAAGAAGAAGGGGAGGAAGAAGAAGAAGAAGAAGAAGAAGAAGAAGAAGAAGAAGGAACAGAAATGGCAGTAGCATTAATCGTTGGTAAATGCGGGCATCAGTCTGCCTTTCTTTCAGTCTTCAGTTTTCAAGTGCTTTGTTCTTGATGCCATGCCAACTTCAAACGTATTTTCTAATTGTTTGAAAATTTGTCATGACTCACAACCCTTTGCTTGCAGTCGGGGGTTGAAAGCAGGGGAAATCATGCTGCTCAAAAAAGAAGGATTAGTACTAGGTCTATAGGGGGAGTAGAGCTGCAGTGACAGCTCGGTCTGCATTAGTTGGATGGTTATGTAGACCAGGGGCTGTTTCATAGAAATTTCTCAATACCAGAAAATCAGGAAAGTTCGAAGTAATCCGTAGGCTATTACGTATGGTTCTATTTAAATATTACTTCTTAGATTATCATCCAATATACAACATTTAAGCTGCGTTTACACCAAAGTTATTAACAAAAAGTTAATAACTCAATCTTTATAGATTCTATTGGATTGAACGGAACTTGACAAACACATATGTTCATCATGTGTATGATAAGTTATGTTCAATCTAATAGAATCTATAAGGATTAAGTTATTAACATTTTGTTTATAACTTTCGTGTAAATGCAGCTCAATAGTTTTACTTTAGCTCTATTCACTCAACGTTAGTAGACAGTCTATACTAACTATCTTTGCTATACACTAACCTTCATTTTCTTCTGATTTCAGGTATGTTGATTCAATGTCCAATACAACATCTGATTAGTGGCTAGAATGTGAGTAAAACTTTATTTGCAATACTTTTATCACAAAACGTATTAAATGATTCTTCAATTCGTATGTAAATCCCAAAGACCTTAAATCTCTTTAAGGTCTTTGGTAAATCCTACCATATAAACTGCTGACCGTCAGCTAAAAGTGTGTTCAACTATAGAGAGAAGAATAGCATAAGAAGATATGCCATAGTATAGGGTGTTTATTTATTCATTTATTTATACGTGGATACAATAACAAATCATATAAATATGATTGGGTAGGAACAACAGGCTTGGCCCAAAACTATTCCATTCCCAAATTTTGATTACATGTCCAAAAAATAGGTTATGTTTGTTCTGTAAGAAGTTCAAGGTCGACTTTCGTCCAAAAATAAATATGAGATGCAAATTTTAAATTTAGAAAAATTGAAACACCAAATTATAGTTAAATATTACACTCAATTATCACTGCACATTGTATTAATTAAATTATTTTATGAATTTTGAAGCCAAAAATACACACAAATTCCAGGCCCGCCGCAAAGTAGACCCACGCCAATCCACAAAAAGCAACCCACGCCGTGTGATGTCTTGTAAACCATTGGTAGGCTTCTCCAGACATCTGTGTAATGCATGCAATGAATAATCCACTTGTCAGCTGATTGATTATGAATAATTCTCTAGCAGTGGTTTACAAAACATCCCACGGCGTGGGTTGCTTTTCGTGGATTAACGTGCGTCTACTTTGCGGAGGGCCTTACACTCTCACCCTAACAAAACAGTGATAATAGACAGCAATCGGCGTATGTTGAAAAAAAATTGGCTTGGAATTTCGAACACGAACGACCTATATTGTGAAATATCTTCTTAAGTCATATTTCCTGCAGGAGCAGGAAATAAGCTGCACAATAAAATAATCAGAAAATAAACGATCTATACCGTGGGATATCTTCTTATGCTATATTTTCTCTATGATAATACATACTTCCTGAAAGTCTACAACCCATAATAGCAATCCTCCAATCCAGACCATCCTATTATTCTTTAATGATGTGACTCACAATATAATTGACTGAGCGAAGTGAGGTCTAAGATTCAAGTTGGCGGTTTTTCATTTCTCTTTGTGTTTATATTTATGTTTTCGGCGCATTTTCGGCGAAACACGACAATAGATTTTCCATGACATTTGACAGGTATGTTTCTTTTTGAATTTCGCGTCGACGTATATAATAAGGTTTCTCGAAATTTTGAATTTAAAGGATAATGGAAAAGGAAAAGGAGTCTCCTTCGAACGCCAATAGTATCGTAAAAATCAGATTATAGAATTATTCATCATAAATCAGCTGACAAGTGATTACACAGATGTGTGGAGAAGCCAGTCTATTGCTGTATTTCCATAAGGTCTATAGTTTCAATCAGGTACTTGTGGATGAGAATACTGCGTGAGGTCTACTGTTCAAAGAACTACTAGTAGTTCTACTAGAACTCCACAAGTACCTGATTGAAACTATAGACCTTATACAAATACAGCAATAGACTGGCTTCTCCACACATCTGTGTAATCACTTGTCAGCTGATTTTATGATGGATAATTTTAGTCTGATTTTTACTCTAATATTGGCGTATGAAGGAGGCTCCTTTTTCCTATTATATTATCCTTGAAATGCAAAATTTCCAAAAACCTTGTACATACGTCGACGCGCAATTAAAAAAGGAACATACCTGTCAAATTTCATGAAAATCTATCACCGCGTTTCGTCGTAGATGCGCAACATATAAACATTTAACATTCAAACATTCAAATATAAAAAGAAATGCCAAAACCGTCGACTTGAATCTTAGACCTCACTTCGCTCGGTCAATAACACTGAAAAAGAAATTAATAAAATTGTAGGCCATCTGATACCCTGTATTGGTTTACTTTGGCAATAAAAGGAGTACGATGGTACCGTTAGAGAGGAACATATTCTGTATGTTGACGTACATTTGTGTGAAGGTCTAAGTAATGCCTTTTGGAAAGCACTCTCATGTTCACTGTGTGAAAGGGTGGGGGTGAACTTTCAGGGTGAGGAGAAGGGGTAGCTGCTTAGAAGTGGGTGTTAAAAGGGCTGTTACTTGTATACAGTATCTCATTCAACTCGTATAATGGATTGACTGCTGTGAGAAAGAGCTGTAGTGTGAGGATCGTTTCACTCTGTCAGTATTATTTCTGAATAACGTCTAGGCTGCTTCCCATTGGAACCAGTGCCAAAGTTTTAAATTGCACACTACAAGTGTGATTGGGCGTCTAAGGAAAGCTAGTGTTTACACTGGCTATGCGTGCACTTAGGTTGCTAGATGTTGTTCTGAGAAAGAAGAGAGTGAAAGTCTGTATTAGTTGCGAAAAGCTAATTGACCGAGCGAAGTGAGGTCTAGTTTCAAGTCGACGGTTTGGCATTTCTCTTAATGTTTAAATGTTTGAATGTTTAAATGTTTATATGTTGCGCATTTACGGCGAAACGCGGTAATAGATTTTCATGAAATTTGACAGGTATGTTCCTTTTTAATTCCGCGTCGACGTATATACAAGGTTTTTGGAAATTTTGCATTTCAAGGATAATATAAAAGGAAAAAAGGAGCCTCTTGAGATATATAATACTCAAGTATATATAATACTATAATACTAAATTGCCAATAAAATACCAATATATAATACTAAATTGAGTATGAAGATACGTCAATATTAGAGTAAAAATCTGACTAAAGAATTATTCATCATAAATCAGCTGACAAGTGATTACACAGATGTGTGGAGAAGCCAGTCTATTGGAGTACAGTCTATTGCTGTACTTCTATAAGGTCTATTAGTTTCAATCAGGTACTTGTGGATGAGAATACTGCGTGAGGTCTACTGTTCACAGAACCACTAGTAAATGAGATGTATGAGAGAGGTGGTTGTGCGTGATTTGTCTCATGCACAGGATGAAGAATTATTTTATTTATTTATTCATTTATTGTATAAAATACTATAATCATAATACAATTATGACATTGGAGGAAAAACTAGGCTGAGCCTGTACTATTTCTCTCCAAAAATTTTGATAAAATGTTAATGTTGTCCAAAAGATAAGATGATGTAATCACACACTGCTTCGTCACTTGATTTTCGGTCCAGGAAATGATGATTTAAAATTTTGAAGGCTGTTCTTATACTCTAAATGAATTACAGAATGTATCACAATAAATTAAAAACTTTAGAAATATAGCATTTATTTAAAGAATGTGTATACAAAATCAATAACCTAATCACTATTTGTTATTCACAGCTGAAATCGATTTTATTATCGGTTGGTTGATTTTATTCTTATTTATTGATTGATACAATAAGTAGATTATCAACATGATAGAGAGTGAAAAAATCTGGTGTGGTACACTCACACAACTTTCCGTGCTCATTGATCTATAAGCTTCATTCTTAAACGAGGATAATCTAGGGGAATAACATTATGCCGATTGGCGGCTGAATAATTTTATTAAAACTACGATTATACTATTGTTATTGTTTTCAGAGTACATTTTCCTTGGTTTGAATTATTAAATTTGTGGATTTTTTAAAAGTTGTCAAAACAGCTGTTTTACAAATAAAATATCGACGTGTGTTCTTTTGAATAAACTGCTCTACCCACCTACCTCAAGCACGAGAAGGAGGTTTCAAAGTAAATTTTTCAAGGATGGGGTGGACCCCCTGTTAGTTTCTCAGGGAGGAGACTCATGCTAGTTAATACAGCTGATATATAACTATACAGGGTATGAATTTGAAAAAAATCGATCATGTCATTTTTGAGAAAATCGTGAAAAACATGGTTTTTTAGTGATTATCCGCCATTTTTCCCAAGAATATTACGGAGCTCCTGCAATTTTCCCAGAAATGAGACTCATGTCAGTTGATAGGGCTTATAAATAGCTATCCATGGTATAAATTTGAAGAAAATCGTTAGAGCCGTTTTCGAGAAAACCGTTAAAAACATGGTTTTTAGTGTTTATTCGCCATTTTTCTCAAGAATATTATGGATCTCCTGCAATTTTCCCAGAAATGAGACTCATGTCAGTTGATAGGGCTTATAAAGAGCTATCTAGGGTATAAATTTGAATAAAATCGTTAGAGCCATTTCGAGAAAACCGTGAGAAACATGGTTTTTTAGTCATTATCCACCATTTTTTCCGCCATTTTGAATTGAATTTCTTTTTGTCGGATACTCATGGTATAAGGACCTTAAGATTGAAATTTCAAGTCAATCGGTTAATTAGGAATGAAGTTATCATGTTCACAGACATACACACATACACACACACACACACACACACACACACACACACACACACACACACACACACACACACACACAACACACAAACACACACACTCACACACACACACACACACACACACACACACACACAACACACACATACACACACACAAACACACACACAGACCAACACCCAAAAATCATGTTTTTGGACTCAGGGGACCATGGAACGTATAGAAAACTTGAAATTAGGGTACCTTAATTTTTTTTGGAAAGCAATACTTTCCTTACCTATGGTAATAGAGCAAGGAAAGTAAAAATAAGGTAACCTTGTGCTACTACTCTCCCGAATTCAGATGAGGTTACACATAGTACGAAATAGTTTAAGTCTTGTAGTTGTTCACTTCACAAAATTTTCAGTCCTCAAGTATTTTCACAAAGTAGATTTTCAAATTTAGATGCTTCAAAACCAAATATAGAATAAATAATAAACATTATTATGATTCATGAGCTATTCACTAAATTTATGTCCACGTTATAATGGCAGTGAAGGAACATGGATAGTCAATAATTTTGTACTTTTCCTTTCCTTGCCCTATTACAATAGGTAAGGAAAGTATTGCTTCCGAAAAAAATTAAGGTACCCCAATTTCTAATTTTCTATACGTTTTAAGGTCCCCTGAGTCCGAAAAAGTGGTTTTTGGGTATTGGTCTGTGTGTGTGTGTGTGTGTGTGTGTGTGTGTGTGTGTGTGTGTGTGTGTGGTGTGTGTGTGTGTGTGTGTGTGTTTGTGTGTATTAGTGTATGTGCGTCTGTGTACACGATATCTCATCTCCCAGTAAACGGAATGACTTGAAATTTGGAACGTAAGGTCCTTACACTATAAGGATCCGACACGAACAATTTCGATCAAATGCAATCCAAGATGGCGGCTGAAATGGCGAAAATGTTGTCAAAAACAGGGGTTTTCGCTATTTCATCGAAAACGGCTCCAACGATTTTGATCAAATTTATACCCAAAATAGTCATAGATAAGCTATATCAACTGCCACAAGTCCCATATCTTTAAAAATTTCAGGAGCTCCGCCCCATCTATGCAAAGTTCGATTTTAGATTATCAATTTTCAGGTCTCAGATATCTTTTCAATTAATGTCCAGTAACATTTTCACCTAAAATTGAAAATAAGCTCGAAATTCGAGAAAAATGTGATCATCCAATTGCAAACTGTTGGCAACTGTTGATTCTATTAAATGATTCACTATGAAGAGATAGCAGACCTCATGTGTGTCTCCAGCGTTATTGTCTTGTCACCAGCTGGCTCAGATCTTTGTTTATAAGTACACTTGAGATGCGCGGGAACACTAGCGTCAGGTGATCAATTTTCATAACAGCAAGGAAAGTTGTGTGAGTGCGCCACACCAGATTTTTATTGATTAGATTGCTTATTTGTATATTAATGAAAATAAAATTCATGATTATTGATACATGAGTTCAAACAAACACGGCACAGTGAAATTCACTTCAACCTTACAGCTTTTTCAATAAAAAAACACCTATACTTCATATCCAAACGATGCTGACTGTGTGTGATGAATCTGACTACTAAAGCAAACAGCGGCAACTGCAGGAATCGATTTAATATTTATTGAAACTGGACCAAAGTGTGGTGTGGCGTGTATTTTGACAAGCCCTGTATATGCACAGTGTATGGGGTATGCTCTGCTGTTGACACGGCCTAAATAAACCCTTCAAATTACTATTTCGCCCAAAGCTTGTTCTACAATATTGAATTGCACCAGCAACGTGTGTGCTTTCATGAAAAATTATTGCTGTCCTGAATTTTGGTTAGTGAAGACCGGAGTGAAGGTGACCTATTTCTTGAACGAAATGGATTAGATTAGATTACTTTATTCATAAAATCACATCACTTCTATGGGCTACTTTATTCAAATTGGTAAAAACAATATAAAACTTGTACTACCATTTTTTACCCTATTACCATAGGTAAGGAAAGTATTGCTTTCCGAAAAAAATTAAGGTACCCCAATTTCTAAATTTCAATACGTTTCAAGGTCCCCTGAGTCCAAAAAAGTGGTTTTTGGGTATTGGTCTGTGTGTTTTTGTTCGTGTGTATGTGTGTGTATGTATATATATATATATATATATATATATATTATATATATATATATATATATTATATATATATATGTGTGTGTGTGTGTGTGTGTGTGTGTGTGTGTGTGTGTGTGGTGTGTGTGTGTGTGTGGTGTGTGTATGTGCGTCTGTATACACGATATCTCATCTCCCAATTAACGAAATGAATTGAAATTTGGAACTTAAGGTGCTTAAAATATAAGGATCAGACACGAACAATTTCGATCTAATGCAATTCAAGATGGCGGATAAAATGGTGAAAATGTTGTCAAAAACAGAGGTTTTCGCGATTTTCTCGAAAACGGCTCCAACGATTTTGATCAAATTTATACCTAGAATAGTCATTGATGAGCTCTATTAACTGCCACAAGTCCCATATCTGTAAAAATTCCAGGAGCTCTGCCTCATCTATGCAAAGCTCATTTTAGATTCCCAATTATCAGGCTTCAGATACAATTTGAACAAAAAATCCCAACTGGAAAAGATTGAGCATGAAAATCTCTACAATTAATATGCAGTAAAATTTTTACCTAAAATTCAAAATAAGCACGAAATTCGAGAAAATGTTATTATTTCAATTGAAATTGTTGATTCTATTAAATCGATCACTATGAAGAGATAGCAGACTTTGTGTGTCTCCAGCGTTATTTGTCTTGTCACCAGCTGGCTTGGATCTTTAAATAGTAGACTTGAGATGCGCGTGAACACTAGCGTCAGGTGATAAATTTTCATAACGGCAAGGAAAGTTGTGTGAGTGCGCCACACCAGATTTTTTCAAACATTTCAAGGAATAGTTTCAAAAGGGTACTACAAGTTATATTGTTTTTATTAATGTTACAATATTTACTGGCTAAGTACTAATTTACATTACATGACAGTATTGCTACTTATTAATAGAATTTCACAAAGTATGGAAAATTAATTGATGAGAATGAAAATTGTATACAATTTGAATTGGGATAATAAATTTTTTTGTGTAGTTGAGAAGTTGATATTGTTGTAATTATACCAATATTATTAAATGTAAACACCCATTGTATGGTACATCATTTTAAAGATCTTTTCAAAACGAGAAAGACGACATCAATAAAAATGTTTTATGATGCTTTTATCCAAAAATGGCGGCTAATTGAAGTTTTAGTTTTTAAAGTATGTAATTGATAAACTTCAACCAGCTGCCATTTTGGTTACAAGTATCATAGAACATTTTTATTGCTATCATCTTTCTCGTTTTTAAAAGGCCTTTAAAATGATGTATCACACAATTGGTGTCTACATTCAAAATATTTGTGGCACAACCCCTCATTTCCTTGAAAACTAAAACTTCAATCAACCGCCATTTTAGATACAAGTATCATAGAACATTTTTATTGATGCCATCTTTCTTGTTTCAAAAATGCCTTTAGAATGATGTACCACGCAACGGGTGTTTACATTCAAAATAAAATATTCTAGTTACAACCCCTAAATCACCCCCTTATGAGGGGTTGAAATCCAGTTGTCAAAAGGTAGAGTATTTGACCAATAACTCATCCTGAAAGTTACAGTATTATATCTACAACAGTCTCCAATTTATTGAAGGGTTTGCATACATATGACTCACTCTGTATATTGTGCTATTAGCATCTAATTTAGAATAGAATAGAATGATTTTTCAGCTCATAAATCAAATGAGTCAATCGACCAATCACACACAACCATCCCTCTCATATTATCAGCTACTTCATTCCATATATTAGCTACTTGCATCTAATTTATTACAACCTTTGAGTTTTTAATACGTTCAAAAACAAATTGCCAACCTACTAAGCACGATACATCACTGTGAATGTAATTTCATTTGGAAATTGCAATTCTATGGCGGCGCTAATTTGGTAGCAATGGAGTGGAAATGCTTTTGGGGTATTGAAGTGAATTTAATTGGTTGGCAATCTGGAAATGGCCTGATGATGACCTGATTTGCCAAAATAATCCTTCAAAGCTAATTCATCCTATCAATTGCCTCTGAATATTAGCACTGCAGTGGCTCAATGTAAAGTATGTGCGACCAATGTTAACGAGAAATGGCTTATGCACTTTGGATACAAATTTGGCTTCATAGCAGAATGAGAATTCACTTCATAATAGTTTATCGTTGACAGATGGGAATTGTAGATACAAATTAATCGATACAATTAAGATACAATTTATCGTTGGCAGATGGGAATTGAAGATACAAATCAATCGATACAATTAAGATACAATTTATCGTTGACAGATGGGAATTGAAGATACAAATTAATTGATACAATTAAGATACAATTTATAGTTGACAGATGGGAATTGAAGATACAAATTAATCGATACAATTAAGATACAATTTATCGTTGACAGATGGGAATTGAAGATACAAATCAATTGATACAATTAAGATACAATTTATAGTTGACAGATGGGAATTGTAGATACAAATTAATCGATACAATTGAGATTCAATTTATTGTTGGCAGATGGGAATTGAAGATACAAATTAATCGATACAATTAAGATACAATTTATCGTTGACAGATGGGAATTGAAGATACAAATTAATCAATACAATTTATCATTGGCAGATGGGAATTGCAGATACAAATTTAGCTTCATAGCGAATTGGAAATTTACCTCATAACGGTTTATCAACGGCAGATAGAAATTGATGAGAAATCGCTTTTGTTCAAATGATAATTAAGACACTTTTAAATTGGGATTCTCGTTTAACAATAATAATAATTTATAATTTTAATCTATAAATAATAATAATTATTTATTGTCTTTATAAGTTCCATAAAATGAGGGTTTCAAGTTTTCAACAAAATTGTTCATCATTTATTAAAGTTTTCACAGTTTATTGGCAGATTGTTTAACATTTTGGGGGACCTGTTTTTCCATTTTCAACGAAATTAGTTTCAATACATTTAACTGTTAATACATATTAACATCTTGTGAGACAGTGTTTTTTCGTTTTCAACGAAATTAGTTTTAATACATTTAACTGTTATCAACTGTTATTCGAGATTGTTCAACGTATTGTGAAACCGATTTTTCGTTTTCAACAAAATTTGTTTCACGTCAGAACTACTGGACTGATTAACTTGAAATCTTGCATGTGAGTTCTTAATTTACCGTGGATAATGATTATAGTCCTATTTTAAATTCTTCCAGATTTCAATAGATTATTAAGCCTTCAGTTTGTCAAGTTTTCAATTAGACTCTTACGGGACAAGGGTTACCTGCTAGTAGATAATATGATAAGAATTTCAATGATTGCAAAAATAAACACTTCTGATAATGTGATACAGTATCATCTCAACTTGATACAAAAGCACCATAATTTGATACACAACTCACAAACTTCAAAAGAATTCGACAAACAATGGGATCTTCCTATGCTATCTTTTTACTCCATGATAATACTATAACGATTGTGATGTAGATGTGACTCAGTTTTGTTAGTAAACAAAATGTCCCAAAATTAGAGTGCCAAATTTAACGTAACACACATTTCATTGTATTTCTGTTATGCTTTGTCCGTTTTTCATTTTTTGGTGTTGTCTGATTGTAAATAAAATTTACTATAAAAATTGTTCTTAGTAAATTTCTCCATCTATCACCATTCTCCCGCAATTTTGGATTTAAAATTTAAAATGGCCGTCATTTTGAATTTCCGAATTGCACAAAGTTGTATATTCTCTCTACTGTTCATATCTGTTATTTGAACATATTTACCGATTTTTATAGCGATTGGTTGGAAAACTTCGAAGATGAAAATACAAAATGGCAAATAAACGAAATTAATAGAGGAAGCGTTTCAGGAAATAGTATATTTCGCACCTAGGGCCGAAAATGAGACTTTTCCGGCTCGAAATCGGTTTTCAAGTCCTCGGCCTATGGCCTCGGACTATGGCCTCGGACTAGAAAAGATTGAGAGCCGGAAAAACATTTTTGCCCATGGTGAGAACGTTATTTTTCGCCACACACAAAAATAAACAATATAAATATGAGAATAATTGCCTATTAGGCACTTCCTAAAGCAAAACAGAAAGGTCATAGCTCCAGCAAATCTGAGGTAATCTGAATATCAGGAAATTGTCCAAGTATGTTTATGTTTTATTCTGATTTGTCTAAATAACCTGAAAGATTATGTTCAAATAATATGTAAGAGGTTGAGTTTATAGGTACTTTTTATTCTTCCAAATGACAATAAGATGATATTCTTATAAATGTTTTTTTGATTCTTGAATAATAAACACAAATAATGAAAAGTTTTTTGATCAGCTGTTTTAGCACACTTGAAATTTTGGCAAATCTGAATGTCAACTTCAACAATGCTTGTTGTCATTGACTTCAGAAGTTTAGGTTAGAAGTTCTATCCTACTCTGAAAATCAAATTTGAATAGTTTATAATCTTATATCTTATCTGTATTTTATTCATCCAAATAAAATGATAGTATCTTATTGCAGAATACTTATTCAATTCTAGAAGCATAAACTGATTCCGTTTCATAAACCATTTTGTAAACACGTTCACATCAAATCAGAATCAGCTGACTTCAAGGTTATTTTACAGCCCTAGGGCCGTAAAACCTTTACCGGCCTGGTCAGAAAACAATCATTTTCGGCCTCCATATGACGCACGAAAACCAGCTCATTATATCCAAGTGGGGCGAAAAAAAATATTTCTACATTTTGTCTTTGTTTTGACCCATAGAACCTATCCCTAAAGTTTGGCACTTTAATTTTGAGACAATCGGTATAAGTAGTTGTAAGTTTTACTATAATTTGGTATTTTAATCATTCAAAATTCGAAATTTCTAGCTCATATATATTTTTGGACAGAACTTTGAACTTCAATTTTCCTCAGTAAGAACATAACCTATTTCTTCGGACATTTCATTATTTATCAAAATTTGCGAACAGAATAGTTTTGGGCTATGCCTGTTGTTCTATCCCGATCATATTCATATGATTTTCAATTTTATCAACAAATAAATAAATAAATTCTACATAGTATAGTATTTTCAATCACTTTTATTTCACAAGGATCTGCTCAATATTGAAACAAGAAAGTGGAAATAATTCAGGTCTCTGCCATCTTAATTACAAAGTCGGGTACACAAAATCGATCAGACTAGACTGTGAGAGGATGAAAATGTGTATTTGCATAAATTTCATTATCACTATCGTTCAAGAGCTCAACGTACTGCTTCTACTTTCTTCTGCATCTTCTTCTTCTTCTTCTTCTTCTTCTTCTTCTTCTTCTTCTTCTTCTTCTTCTTCTTCTTCTTCTTCTTCTTCTTCTTCTTCTTCTTCTTCTTCTTTCTTCTTCTTCTTCTCCTCCTCCTCCTCCATCACTTCTCCTCCATTCCTTCTCATTCATACTAGTTCAGATCCTCATAATAATTCTTAGATTTTCGCTAATACTAATAAATAATAATTGGTATGTTACAATTCTTCCATTCTGCCAATCGTTTACGATAAGTGAGTCAAAGAGTGAGAGAGTAGGCCTACTGTACTGAATGCATTACATGGAAAATGAAAAGAGAGAAAATAATGATGATCATACTGGAGACTACCAAGAAAAGATTATAAGAGTGCAATATCAGGGAAAAGTGAAGAAGAATACGTAGAAGAAAACGAGAGAGTAGATGGTGAGCAACAAGGAGTCGAAGAAAAAGAGGAAGTGCGAGAAGGCCCATGAAGATGGATGAGGAGGATGAGACTTAGAGGAAGGGGAATGAGAAAGAAAAGATGTAATAGTGGATAAGATAGTAGGCGGAGGGTAAGAAGAATATGATGTAGGTGGGGAGGAGTAGGAGGAGGAGGAGGATGAGGAGGAGGAGAAGGAGGAGGAGGAGGTGGACAAGAAGAAGAAGATGTAGAAGAAGACGAGGATAAAGAAGAAGATGTTGAAGAGGAAGAAGAAGAAGAAGAAGAAGAAGAAGAAGAAGAAGTATGGCAAAATAACAAGGGCACAGGAAAACTAATCTGGAGCCACAAGAGGCTGCTGGTTGAAGCTGAAACTCATCTATCGCATACCAACAGTATTACGATCCTCCTCTTCATTCTCTTCTCCTTCCTTTTCTTCTTCTTCTTCTTCTTCTCCCACATCTTCTTCTTCCTCTTATTCTTCTTCTGGTTCTTGTTGTTGTTGTTGTTCTTGTTCTTCTTCTTCTTCTTCAACATCTTCTTCTTCCTCTTCTTCATCATCTCATTCTTCTTCATCTTCTTATTCTACATCATCCTCTTCTTCTTTTTCTTCTTCTTCTTCCTCTTCCTTTTCTTCTTCTCCACCAGTCTTCTTTCCTTATCCTTCCTCTCCTTCTTACCCTACATCTTCTTCTCCTTCCTCTTTTTTTCTTCTTCTTCTTCTTCTTCTTTTCTTCTTCTTCTTCTTCTTCTTCTTCTTCTTCTTCTTCTTCTTCTTCTTCTTCTTCTTCTTCTTCTTCTTCTTCTTCTTCCTTCTCTCTTCTTCTTCTTCTTCTTCTTCTTCTTCTTCTTCTTCTTCTTCTTCTTCTTCTTCTTCTTCTTTCTCTTGTACCTCTTCTACTACTATATTGTCATCCATAATATTAATTAGAGTACCTCTTGTACTTAACCACTATCATGATGATTAATTTATTCTCATTTCATACAGGCTGTCAAAGTGTCTCGTCTTAATCTCATTCCACTATTCCTCCTTTTTGTATTATGTCTCTTACATTGTAACATTTTTGGTCCGATCCTATATATTATTATTCTAAATATAAAGAAAAATAAAAATCTCAGTACCCTTTTTGAAATATTTTATAGTATTATAAATACTATTTAAATAGTATATAAATACTATATAAATAGTATTTAAATATTTTATTTTTTAGTTCATATCACTTGAAAATGGCATCAATGTCCGAAACATGTGATAAAATATTTTAAAAAGGGTACTGAGATTTTTATTTTTCTTTCTATTTATATTTCAAGTAGCCATGTACAGAAAAGAGATGAATTATTATTCTATTACCTATCCTTCTATTCTCCCAGTACAGTTACTCTCATACATCGATTTGTGGACGTACGGTATTTTGCCGTAATTAAAAATTCTATTGTATTAAATAAAATAGATGATTCCAAACATATTATGTTTGTCAAGTTCCGTTTAATCTGATTGAATTCATAAGGACGAACAAAATATCGTATGAACAAAAATCAATGTGTATGTGTTTAACCATTACCTACTACTAGTAGTTCTGTGAACAGTAGACCTCGCGCTCAGTTAGTTACATTGACCTGTTATGTTTTCTCAAAAATTAATAAATCTTCTTCTTCTTACAAACAAGGATTAGGCTTTAACCTGTTTAATAAATAATTTATCAATTTAAAATGTCTAGGTAAAATCCTAAATAAACATAGAGCTTTCTGTCTTATATCGTACCGTGACGTGTCGTCCCGGTATGTGAGTGTGAGCGCTGTTATCAGGTCTGGCTGCAACTGTCTACAACGTTGATGGAAAGATACATTTTCAAGATGTTCGATGTTTTTAAACGGGTAGTAAATTATAGTCAACTGTCTACTAAAGTTGATGGAAAGATACATTTTCAAGATGTTCGATGTTTTTGAATGGGTAGTATTATAGTCCACTAGACAGCTGATTTATGATGAATTATTCTATAGTCTGATTTTTACTCTAATATTGGCGTATGAAGAAGGCTCCTTTTGGAAAATTTCCAAAAACCTTGTATATACGGCGACGCGCAATTTAAAAAGGAACATACCTGTCAAATTTCATGAAAATCTATTACCGCGGTTCGCCGTAAATGCGCAACATATAAACATTTAAACATTCAAACATTCAAGCATTTAAACATTCAAACATTTAAACATTAAGAGAAATGCCAAATCGTTGACTTGAATCTTAGACCTCACTTCGCTCGGTCAATCATTATATTATGTTGTAGTGGGTATTGGTTTAACCCCTCAAACATATATTTTTGAACGTACGTTTTTTCGCCGTTCTTATAAATTCAATCAGATTAGAAAGAACTTGACAAACATCTTCTGATTGACATCTTTTATTCAATTTGATAGAATTCATAAGGACGGAGAAAAATCAATGTGTGTATAATTGGCTGCAATGTTGTAATTAGGGTAGTATTCTAAATGCTACTATTTCTCATACTCCGACTATAACTGTATATTTTCACACTCTGGAATCACTTCTCTTGTATGGGCTGCTTTTTTTAAAAATTATTAAAAACAATATAAATAATCAAGTAATCTTTCATTTAAAAAAGAACGTTTTTTGAAATGTTTTTAATAAAAGGGTACTTCATGTTATATTGTTTTTTAATAATTCTTATACTCTAGTATGTTTATAATTATTCTACTCCTATCCTATATCTATATATATATAAAAGCGAAATGGCACTCACTGACTGACTGACTCACTCACTCACTCGCAGAACTAAAAATCTACCGGACCAAAAACGTTCAAATTTGGTAGGTATGTTCAGTTGGCCCTTTAGAGGCGCAATAAGAAATCTTTTGGCAATATTTTAACTCTAAGGGTGGTTTTTAAGGGTTTAAAGATCCTCTTTTAGCATGTATATTCTTCTTATTCTCTTAATTATAATTGAAAAATGTCCATACCATATGTTAATATAGAACTATAATCTAGAGAGAGTACCTCTTCGAAACAGTTGTTGACTGGTAACTAAATTAATAATTTTGTCAGGTCGGCATTAAGTTAAGTTGACTTTGTTAGGTTGGCACCAAGTTGAAGATTGAAATGCATTTACCGCGGAAAAATTGATTGGGCACTGCTACTTCAATCAGAGCTATTCCTGGGAATATAATATTACTAGCCGTCAGGCACGCTTCGCTCGCCATTTCCGTTTAGTCTGGACCCCCTACTGGATCGTCCTAACACAATCATGATCGTCCCACAAATGGAAAATGCAGGCGAGCGAAGCGAGCCTGCTGTTCTCACTTTTGGACGATCCTGTCGGGGGTCCAGGGGGGCGGAGCCCCCTTGCTAGACGGATATGGCGAGCGAATCGAGCCTGACGGCTAGTTATTTATATTTCTCAAACTTTCCTAGATTTACTGTTCTTATCTTTTTTCTACTGGATATGATTGTATTGGATTTGATTAACCAATGTTTCATTTCTTGTCCTCTCCTTCTGCAGCTCCTCTTTCGTATCGCCGTAATCATGTGATCATTTCAAAAGGATAGTGCGACGCCCTCAGCATAGTCTTGTCTTCATAAGGGCGTCGCGACACTCAAAACTTATTATTCAGTCCCAAGAGACAGCCAACTCGGCTAAGAATTTGCATTTCACATCTCCTTCATTTCACTCCTTGTCCTTGTCATCCCCCTCCTCCTAATCCTCCTCCTCCTTCTCATTCTCCACTACCTCTTTCTCCTTCTCCTCCTCCACCTCTTCTTCCTACTCCTCCTTCTCTTTCAACTCTCATACCGACACTGCAACCGCACATTCTGTCATTTGACTATATTTTCTTGCTTCTTCTTCTCCCCTTCTTCTTCCTCTCCCCTTCTTCTTCTTCTTCTTCTTCTACATCTTCTCTCACATCTTCTCCTCCAACATCTTCTACATCTTCTTTCTTCTACATCCTCTTATAGATATTTTTCTTCAATACCTTCTTCTACATCTTCGTCGTCTCATTCTCTTTCTTCTTATGTTTCTTCTTCTTCTACATCTTCGCCGTCTCTTTCTCCTTCTTCCTCTTCTTCTTCTTCTCCCTACTCGTCCTTCCAATCCTCCTTCTTCTTATCCTTCTGCTTCTTGTGTCATTCTTCCTCTTCCTCTTCATCCTCTCCTTCTCCTTCTTCTACTTCTTCTCCTTCTTCCCATTCTCATTCTTCTTCTTCTCCTTCTCTTCCTCTTCCTCCTTCCCTTCTAATGACTCCTCCTCGTCATCCTCCTCCTTCTCCGCCCCCTGCTCCTCCTAATTCTCCTCCTCCTCCTCCGCCCCCTGCTCCACCTCCTCCTCCTCCGCCTCTTTCTCTTACAACTTTCATACCGAACTGCAACCACACATTCTGTCATTTGACTATATTTTCTTGCTTCTCTCTTTCTTCTTCATCTTCTTCTCCTCCTAATCCTCCTCCTCTCAATCCTCCTCCTCATACTCTTCCTTCTCTTCATCCTCCTCTTCTTCTCATTCCCTCCTCCTTTCTTCCTCCTAAAACTCTCAAACCGACACTGCAACCACACATTCTGTCATTTGACTATATTTTCTGCTTCTCGCTTTCTTCTTCATCTCCTTCTTCTCCTCCTAATCCTCCTCCTCATCCTCTTCCTTCTGCTCATCCTCCTTTTCTTCTCATTTCCTCCTCCTTTCTCCCTCCTCAAACCGACACTAAAGCCACACATTCTGTTATCTGACAATACCTTCTATCTCCATTATGAAGCGCCGAGCAAATATCCTCATGTCTATGAAAACAATGCCAGAAGTATTTATCTCAAAATATAGTACTCTTCAAATTTAGAATGACTTTGATACAGCTGGAATCAAGTGTATCAACTCCAATTTATTGCTGTCAATCAAGTTGTTATGTATCAGAATTTCAGAAGGCTCAAAATAAATTGTTTAGAGATTCCTAAGGCTAGGCCCACACCAGTGAGTCGAGACAAGACAAGACATGACCAGACAAGTTTAGTCACAATACTTCACTTTGTTGCTTATGACGCAACTCACACTGATTAGTCATTGCAATCAGACATGTCTTCATAAGCAAATATTTAATTATTAGGTCAGCACAAACAATACAATGATCGGAATAGTTATTTGTGCAACTAGTGCGCAAAGTGCCACTTTGCTGCACCGAAAGAAACTTTTACGCACGAGCCGTAGGCGAGGGCGGAATGATGGTTTCTTGAGTGCAGCAAAGAAACTTTGCGCATTAATTTTTTCCTACAGTTACCATAGAATGTGAAAAGTCAGTAATAAACGGTGAACATGTCCTATACTAAATAAAATTTTTGTTTGTGCAAATCTTTAGTATTTTTAATGCTGATAATAAATATTGCAACCATTCCATGACAGAATTATTTCAAATTCAGTCTAAATGACAATAGAATGAATATTATAAAGTTATATGAGACTCAATTATAATAATACTTCATCTACAAGAGGTCATCAGCAAGTGTAGAAATGGCCATATCACTTGTCTGGATATGTATTTTGAGCCATCAATGAGCCTCACAAACGTTATACTTCACCCGTGACTAACAGTTTAATATTCTCCTATCTGAAAAAACACAAAAGTTATGCAGCAAAACTTTGCTTTACTTTTTGTCTATGCGATCAAAGCTGTAAGCTTATATTTTAATTTTTCTATTAATGTAAATAAATAAATAAATAAGTTGATTGGCCCAGGACTGATCAAGGATTAGGCTAGTGATTAGCCCTCAGGACAGACTTAAGTCTAACTGACCATTCTATGAAATTTTCATGTGTACTATTTATTCCAGTTCCAAATATCCTCAAGTTTGAGTCTTAATGATATATTATACACAATTAGTGTAAAAATATAGTTTCAGCTTGTTTTTTCTTGTAAATACATTAGTAAACGTGTCAATTTGGCCTTTCTGCTTTTCTGGCCAAGCACACAGTAGCCGCATGAAACGTATAGTTAGGCCAGTTTCACACGGCAGAGACCTCGCTCCTGGAA
>NC_052505.1:95330517-95518017 GCF_014356525.2 Nilaparvata lugens | reverse complement strand
GATGGAAGAGGGAAAGATTGTTGAGAGCAAATGAACAGGAGAACATGGAAGGAATGAGGAATATTATAGGAAAGATGAAATGAAAGTGGTTGGAAAATGTTGAAGCAACGAAAAAAGAGAATTGAAGATAAGAGAGAGAGAGAGGAAATACTATAAACAGTAGGTTGGATTCGTTGAAATCATGACGATGAAGGACGAGGAGATGATGAAGATGATTAAGAAAAAAAATAAGAAGAAAAACCAAAAATGAATAAAGAATTACAATAACGGGGTGAAAAACACTAGTTCAGTCAATTTATTTATATATATATAAAAGCGAAATGGCACTGACTGACTGACTGACTGACTGACTGACTGACTCACTCACTCACTCACTCACTCACTCACTCACTCACTAACTGACTGACTCACTCACTCGCAGAACTAGAAATCTACCGGAACAAAAACGTTCAAATTTGGTAGGTATGTTCAGTTGGCCCTTTAGAGGCGCACTAAGAAATCTTTTGGCAATATTTTAACTCTAAGGGTGGTTTTTAAGGGTTTAAAGTTCGTCTTTTAAAATGTATATTCTTATTCTCCCAATCACTTAATTTATTATAATTGAAATTTCCATATCATATGTTACTATAGAACTATAATCTAGATAGAGTACCTCTTCGAAACAGTTGTTAAGTGGCAACTAAATTAAACTTGGAGGAAGGAAGGTTCCTTCCTTCCTCCAAGAAATTAAATAATTTTGTCAGGTAGGCATTAAGTTAAGTTGACTTTGTTAGGTTGGCACCAAGTTGAAGATTTAAATGCATTTATCGCGGAAAAATTGATTGGGCACTGCTACTTCAATCCTGGGAATATTATATTACAAGCCGTCAGGCTCGCTTCGCTCGCCATATCCGTTTAGCCAGACGTTTAGTCTGGACCCCCGACTGGATTGTCCTAACATATGATAAAAATGCGAAAATGGAAAATGCAGGCGAGCGAAGCGAGCCTGCTGATCTCATTCTTGGACGATCCAGTCAGGGGTCCAGGGGGCGGATCCTGGCTAGACGGATATGGCGAGGGAAGCGAGCCTGACGGCTAGTATAGACATAAAAAAGGGGGTGTGCTTGCAATATAATGTAGTTCTGATTTTTCATATATTATTATTGTATACATAGAAGAATTCCAGAACCAATTTCTTCATGCAAAATTTCCTTGTGCTAGATAGATACAACGTGGCCCAAAAACCTCGTATTTTTGGTTAATTCTCCAATTTTCAGCTATTTCCGCCAAAACCGTTTATCGGACAGGAAAATTTTCTCCTGCCTTTTTTTTAGATTAAAAAATTCTGAATAAAATGTGATCATTCGGAACTCTCTATCTCTAATGAGTACTGAGTTATAATTTTTCAAAAATGAGTGAAATTTGAAGAAAAAATTAATTTTGATGAATTTCAGTTTTTGATCAACAATATCTTCCGATTGTTCCTATTCAGACATGTATAATTAAAAATCCCTCTGGGCGTATTTTTGTGCTCTAAAATCTGAGATCAGGTACAGCGCTCTATATTGATGCGCTGTTATAAAATACTAGTAGGTAACCCGTGCTTCGCAAGGGTCTATTTTAAAACTGCAAAATGAAAACTTGACGTAATGAAAAACCGAAATTTGAAAATAGACCTATAACCATCCTCGGTTAATGAAGAGTCTATATGCAAAATTTCAAATTAATCAGTTGAGTATATTTCAGACGTGATGATGCGTCAAACATAATTCCCTATTCCTTACGTGTATAAGCCAGTTCTTTCCTTTATTATAGTATAGAAAACTGAAGAATACATAATACTTGAAAACCTCACAGAATCATATTGATTTTTTCCATACATCAATAAATTTTAGTTCGATTAGGATCCTCCTCAATTTGAATCAGGCAGCCTTTGTTTTCCCAATTCCAAACAAAATACCTAAAATACTCGTTTCACTGGGAATTCGTGTCTGATAGTACATTATAACTGAAGAATAAAATTATATCTTTTTTATTGTGATCTATTCATTTTTTTCTTATGAAATTCAATTATAGGCCTACAGCATGAAGGCTATGTCCAATTCATTTGTACTGGTGGCAAAATTTTACATTAAAAATTATTATTTGATAAAATCCAAGTTCAATAGTAATGAAAACAAATTCCTTCAAAAAATAATTGATAATAATACGTTTCGAGGGAAAAAATTAAGAACAAAAAAATGGGAAGCCTCGGGGATTCGATTCGAACCGAGGAACCAACGCTCCGTAAGCAGGCCTTTTACCGCTGTGCTACATAGACGTTCGTAAATGGTAGTCTTATAGCCTGCTCATAAATAGACACACTTTGGGCTATGAAATCTCATGTAGCCTACGGTAGCATAGATGAATTTGAACATTAATTCTGAGAAATCTAGAAGGTAAATTGAAATTTGGGCTTCCAGGTGCACGGGATTGATATTTTTAGAATCTATGTTCAAAATTTGGAGATCTAAATCATTCCCGTTTTTCCGGTATGCAATCCACAAGTTGAGTTTTATGCGAACAAACGAACACACCAACAAACACAACCCTACTCTCTCTTATTATATAGAAGATACTAGAAGTTCAAAGAAGAGCTGATTAGGGTGTAGAAAGGGAGAAGAAATAACGAGTTTCAACTGGAAAGTAAAGGAAAATGAAAAAGAGGAAAATCTTAAAGAAGAACATGATGTGGAAGAAAATGTTGAGGAGAAATAACAAGAGGACCAGCTACCCCCGAGAGGATATCCATCTAAATGGATATCCATCATATTAACAGCCAGCACACATTTGGTACAGAGTTCTGTGTTGTGTGGTCATTAAAACATCTCCCTAACCCTGGTTCAATCAATCACACCCGGACCCTAATTAAATTTAATGAACTACGGCCAGTAACCCATGAAACAGCCGAAACCCTTTACATGGTGGTACACAACGTTATCATTTACATGGTTCATATAACTAACTTGTATGACCATCTTATACTTTTGGTAGAGAGTTAGTGGGGAGGATATTTTTAATATTCTTCCCAAAGAATGGACATTGATATGTCCAAAGCTCCGCCAATTTATGTAGATGCATAACAATATGATTATTATCTATAGTTATTATATTACAAATTGCTTTTTCATATCATATACAGTTCAATAGTTATTTTCTTAGTCTATATTATGTAAATTCATCTATAACTTTGCTGTATTGTAAGCTATTGTATATAAGTGTATAAGCCAGTATATATTGTAATCTACATAAATAAAGTACTCAATCAATCAATCAACCATCATATAGTATCCACATCATGATTAAGTAATGAATGCTTCCATCATTTGCTTTGTTCAGTATAAATATTTAGCAAGAATATGCTCCAATGTGTATAATATAGGTGTTTCAGAAGTATTATCGAACATAACTGGGTATTGTTACTGGATGATAGGAGACTACAAATGTCGTATTTGAAGTGTCCAAAACTCAGCGGTTATCCTTATAGCTGCCTTTTTGTTTTTTTTTTTTTTGGTTAGGAATTTTCATCTCGAAAACGAAATGTTGTATTGATCTGAAATTTGGCATGAATATTTATGCTATAAAGACTCAACTTTAAAAAAGAAAATGAAAAATTTTCGATGTACATATTCGAAATGGCGGTCATTTTAATTTCAAGATGGTAAATTCCACGAAAACCGTTCACTTTACAGAAAATTTTACAAGATTTAAAAAAGTTGAAAAATTCTATCAAGATTTCAAGGATACCTTATTTATGAAGATTGGTCAAAGAATAAGAAAGATATAATCATTGTTATTTTATCACCGTTCACTTTACAGAAAATTTACAAGAAATAAAAAAGTTGAAAAATTCTATCAAGATTTCAAGGATACCTTATTCATCAAGATTGGTCAAAGAATAACAGAGATATAATCATTCTTTTCGTAATGTATGCATGACCATAAGCAAAAAAGATCTTTTGAAAAACATTGTAAAATTAGTGGAAAAGGAGAAAAACTGGGAGAAGAAGAAGATGATGTGGAAGAAGAAGAAGTAGTAGTGAATGTGAATGAGAAGCACGTGCGCACTTGTGTGCATGCGCGTGGTTTGACCTACTTAGGCGCGCGAGTACATCTTGATAATCACCAACCTCCCCTCATTCACTCATCACCCCCCACTACCTCACCATCTACCTCTTAACTCCTCCGGGTGCAAGCCATTCTGGAAAATGGGCTCGTAAAGCGCTTGGAAAAACTGAAAACCTCAGGGAAAATAATGTTAGTGAGTAGCTGCTGGCTAGGCGAGAAGAAATAGATGAGGATGATGGAGATGGAAGGGAAGAAGGAGGAGTGGGAGGATAAGGTGTAGAAGAAGAACAACAACAACAACAACAAGAAAAGGAAGAAGTAGAAAAAAAAGAAGAAGAACAACAACAGGAAAAGGAAGAACAACAACATCAACAACAAAAACAAAAGGAAGAACAACAACAACTACAAGAAAAAGGAAGAACAACAACAACAAGAGGAAGAACAACAACAAGAAAAGGAAGAACATCAACAACAACAACAACTTCAAGAAAAGGAAGAACAACAACAACAAGAAAAGGAAGAAAACAACAACAAGAAAAGGAAGAAAACAACAACAAGAAAAGGAAGAAAAACAACAAGAAAAGGAAGAACAACAACAAGAAAAAGAAGAAGAACAACAATAAGAATAAGAAGAAGGAGGAACAGAAGAAGAGCAAAAAGGATAAGAAGAAGATTGATTGATTGATTGAGTACTTTATTTATGTAGATTACAATATATGCTGGCTTATACACTTATATACAATAGCTTACAATACAGCAAAATTATAGATGAATTTACATAATATAGACTAAGAAAATAACTATTGAACTGTATATGATATGAAAAAAGCAATTTGTGATAACTATAGATGATATTGTTATGCATCTACATAAATTGGCGGAGCTTTGGACATATCAATGTCCATTCTTTGGAAAGAATATTCAATATATCCTCCCCACTAACTCTCTACCGAAAAGGAGATTTATAAGAAGAAAAAGATGTAGAACAAGAAGAAGATGTAGAAGGAGAAGGAGATGTGGAAGAACAAGAAAGAGGGAAAGGATAAAGAGAAGGAGAAGAGGAAGAGGAAGAAGGAGAAGGAGACAACGAAGAAGAAGGTGATGGGAAGAAGAGGAAGAAAAAGAAGAAGAAGAGGAGGAAAGAGAAGAAGAAGAAGAGGACAAAGGGGAAGGAGAAAGAGAAGAAGAGGAAGAAGAGGAAGAAGAAGAGGAAGAAGAAGGTGACGATGAAGAAGTGGAGGAAAAAGAAGAAGGATGAAGAGGAGAAGAGTGAAAAGGAGAAGAAGAAGAAAAAGGGGAGAAGGAAGAAGAAAAAAAGAAGAAGATGATGATGATGAAGAAGAAGAAAATAAGCAGAAGAAGAAGAAGTAGAAGAAGAAGAAGAAGAAGGAGGAACAAGAGAATTGTAAAAAGGAGAGCCTGAAGAAAAATTTGTAGAAGAAGAAGAAGTAGGTGTGGAAGAAGAAAAAGGAGAGAAAGAGGAAGAAGTAGAAAAAAAGAAGAAGAAGAGAAGAAATATGAACTTGACTCGACTTCACATCATGGCTGAACTATTGCAACGACAAAAGTTGGGTCAACTACAATTACACTGACAAGTTATGTTTGGTATGATGGTGCAGTCTGCTATCCTAGTCAAAACCTCGTTACAAAACTTGAATGTAATGTGCCCACTGTACAGTCTAGAATGACTCTGCAAGGACAGGCAGCCTAATAAATCTCTAGTTATCTTCATAGTGTATACTGTAGAGAATTAGTGCGGTTAACTAGTCTGAGGTTTTGAAAATATTGTTATTTATTTGACCAATTTTCCTATCTGAACATTCAATAAATCATTGAATTTTTGTGTATTTTAGAAGTTGATATTGTGGTAATTATTACAATTAATTCTAGCTTTATAGGTTCAAACGATGAGGAAAAGACTTGGATAACAATCCCATATTTAGGCCTTGTCTATATAATAAGAGAGAGTAGGGTTGTGTTTGTTTTTGTTCGTGTGTTCGCATCAAAACATGTCAACTTGTGGATTGCATACCGGAAAAACGGTAATGATTTAGATCTCCAAATTTTGAACAGTACAAATGAATTGGACATAGTCTTCATGCTGTAGGCCTATAATTGAATTTCATAAGAAAAACATGAATAGATCACAATAAAATAAGAAATAATCTATATTCTTCAGTTATAATGTACTATCAGACACGAATTCCCAGTGAAACGAGTATTTTAGGTATTTTGTTTAGAATTGGGAAAACAAATGGCTGCCTGATTCAAATTGAGGAGAATCCTAATCGAACTAAAACTTATTGATGTATTGGAAAAATCAAAATGATTCTGTGAGGTTTCCAAGTATTATGTATTCTTCAGTTTTCTATACTATAATAAAGGAAAGAACTGGCTTATACACGTAAGGAATAGGGAATTATGTTTGACGCATCATCACGTCTGAAATATACTCAACTGATTAATTTGAAATTTTGCATATAGACTCTTCATTAACCGAGGATGGTTATAGGCCTATTTTCAGATTTCGATTTTTTATTACGTCAAGTTTTCATTTTGCAGTTTTAAAATAGACCCTAATAGTATCCGATAAGATAGGTAGGGAATTGAAGAGGAATGGATTTCATGTTGCTTTCAGGACTAAACCGATTTTTAATAGTATATCTAGCTGTAGTAAAGACAAAATTGATATTTGGGATAAAAGTGTGGTGTACAAACTTAAATGTGTTGATTGTAATGCTTGTCACGTGGGTCAAACAGGTAGAAGTTTCAGAAGTAGAATCAAAAAACACATCAGAGATTGGAATAAACAAAATGGGGAATCCAACTTTGCACATTATTTCTAACTTAGTTAATTTTAATAACAAATAATCACAAGTTCACAGTTGAGGAGAATGTTGAATTTCTGTAATAACAAAGGCAGATCTTTGAATATTCTAGAGGCTTTAGAAATATCAAGAGTAATTAAAGACAATTCCCAGTATAGTTTAAATGACCAGATTCACTCCAACCAATACAACAATACGAATTTAGTTTCATCATAACATTGTGAGCATACATTAGTCATTAGTTTATCTATTTAAATATTTGTTTTATTATCTTTTACTTGTTTCCTTGGTTTTTATGTTGTACTGAAAGTAAATTTTGTTATCATGGCGAGTCTGTTGCTCAAGCCACCATTTTGTGATGTTTCTGTTATTTCGTTAAGTGGAAGCGACTGTCTATTAAAGCGACTGTCTCTGATAAACTAAGACTAAACACAAGAGCAGCAGAATTTATACTAGCAGGCGAGTACTGCTATTGATCAAGGGCATGAACGCCTGCCATTGGCCCAGCTAGACAGTCTCCTCCCACTCAACGGTGTGACAAAATGGCGGCTTAAGCAACAGACTCGCCATGATAACAAAATTTACTTTCAGTAAACAATAGGAACCGAGAAAACAAGTAAAAAATAATAAAACAAATATGTAAATAGAAAAGCTGTAAAGTAACTGTACTGAATGTAAATTTCGTTATCATGGCGAGCCTGTTGCTTAAAGGTAGGCGCACAGATCGGAACGCATCGGAAATGATTAGATTTGATGCATTGTTTTCAATTGGAGTGCGTATACCTATACGGATGCGGATAGGTATGCGCACTCCAATGAAAGCAATGCATCAAATCTAATAATCCGATGCGTGCCGTCCGTCCGATGACGATCTGTGTGCGTCTACCTTAAGCCGCCATTTTGTAACGTTTCTGTTATTTCGTTAAGTGGAAGCGACTGTCTAGTTTGGCCAATGGCAGGCGTTCATGCCCTTGACCAATAGCAGTGCTCGCCTACTAGTATACATTCTGCTGCTCTTGCATTTAGTTTTGGTTTATCAGAGATATCAGAGAGAGAATGGAGTAACAACCGAAACCGGTCTTTCTAACTATCAATAAAATCCGTGGTTTTTGACAATTACTTAGTCTTCTTATTTAATAATTTGTTGAATTCATTCACTACAGTTTTTTACTATTATCATTTTTATTCAATCAATCAATTTCTATCTAAGCCCAAAGGCTTGAAAAGAATTATTATTTTAAAAATGAAACTTGTTAGTTCACCACTCACTCTGATATGACTTTATTTCGTGCATTAATTATGGTGAATTTTTGTAAAACAGTGTAGCTGTGCTAGATTACATTTCATCATCCTATAATGAGAATTAATACAATTAGTATTATCAGCAAATTTCATAGTTATTCGGTTAAAAAGTTCTCTTAAGTATTGTTTTATTATTCTTATTTGCTATCTTTTTTTTTAGTTTTGTGCGTTGTACTGTTGTTGTAAATTGGTTGCGAAATAAAGAATCTTATCTTATCTTATACTGAATGTTTTTCTCAACAAAGTTCTACCGATTTCAATCAAGTAAGATCACTCAATTTACGTAAATAATACTAATATTATTTAATTAATTATTGAATAATTATTAATTATTAATTATTTAATTAATTATTATATTAATATTATTTAATTAATTATTGAACCAATTTTAATCAAATAAGGTTTTTCACTTTACGTAAATAATACTGAAATTATCAATTAAATTATTCGACTGAAATAATACTGAAAATATTTTCGGCACAGAAGGTACACAAAATATAGTTTTTGAAACAACATTTCCATTTAATTCTTAATTAATGATGTTATTTGCTTGCTTCAACTGAGTTTTAACATAGAGAAACAATAACGTAAGTAGATATCCCATGGTATAGGGAATTTATGTCGCAACTTTTACTGTTATCTCAAGCCGATTACTGTTGATTATTGTCGAATTTTACTGTTTTGTTGGGGTGAACAGCACAATTTGAGAGACTACCAGCGTCACACAATTGGTAGCGTCACATAGGAAAGAACTACGTGAACTATCGGCTTGGGATAACAGTAAAAGTTGCGACATAAACGCCCTATACCATTGTTTCTCTATATTAACACTCAGTTGAAGCAAGCAAATAACATCATTAATTAAGAATTAAATGGAAATGTTGTTTCAAAAACTATATTTTGTGTACCTTCTGTGCCGAAAATATTTTCAGTATTATTTCAGTCGAATAATTTAATTGATAATTTGATATCTACTTATGCTATCGCTTCTCTATGGTGTTAATTTGATGGAATTATTTCCTATGTGAGTGAGCGTGATAATATGCTTTCAAATATGCAAAATTTACTATAAATGAACAATTTATGTATTCAACATCACAAAGACATCTGAATTCCAGTGGACTATCTAGTTTTTCGGGATTTTTTGCTGTGTAATTTAACGTAATAAAATGCTTTTAGATTTACAAAATTTAGCTTACATATCAATTAAACTTCAACCAACTTAATTATGAGTTCAACGTCAAAGATACTGAAATATCAGTGAACTACGTTGTTTTTCCGAATCGTTTACTGTGCAATTTAACGTGATAATTCGATTTAAAATATGCGAAATTCCGTTCACAAAATTACATTTCAACCGAACTCCTAGTTGAACACAGACTTAAGTTACTCAAATAACAGTACTAGCTATACATAGTTTCCCGGAATTGTTGGTTTTCGTGGGTTGGAAGCAGAGAGTATATTTTAATGTAATCATGTATCTTGTATCACGTGCTATGTATCATGTATCTTGTATCTTTATCACGTGCTATGTATCATGTATCAAGTGCTATGTATCATGTATCTTGTATCACGTGCTATGTATCATGTATCTTGTATCACGTGCTATGTATCATGTATTATGTATAATGTATCACATTGTTTAATTTATGTTTGAAAGTGGAGTAACAAAGTAGATCGTGTCCATGATGATGAAAGTGAAGTTTTGTTGGCGCAAATTTAGGTGACGTCTCTTTGAGAGGAAAAGCGAGCACGTGCAATTATTTGCAAACGCAATCAAATTGACGAGCTGGTCTGTGAAAAAAGTGAAATCGATGTGCAGAGAGAGAAGGAAGGATGGGGAGAGCAGAGAGAGAAGGAAGGATGGGGAGAGCAGAGAGAGATGGTAGAATGAGAGTAGGAGACGAGATAAGAAACAGAGGGGAGATGATGTAAGAGAGATGAGAATTGAGGAATGTGCAAAAAGGAGGTAGAATATGTGGGTGGAGAAGATAATGAATGTCCATTGAGAGAGTAATAATAATATCGTGTGACCTGGCTGGCTGAGGTCTGGTGTCAGAGTTTTCAGGTCGCAACTGATCAATTTCAGGGCCTCTCACATAACCTGATGACTGTTTTTTATTGAGAGAGTGATTCTGCAATTTTGTTATTGAAACTTTTGACAGATAAATTTGATTCGATTGTTTCTCCAAAAGAGAAAACAAAGGAAAATTATGAGCAGTTTTTTGTGAAGCCTGGAGATTGAGAGAATTTGATTTGATTAAATTTCCTCCCTGGAGACTCTTTAAAGAGTATAGGAAATCGTCAAGGACTATTTGTCAAAAAAATAAAGGAATACATATAAACATTTATTATATACATCACATTCCACAATGTACATTGCAATTTAATCCTCCCAAAAGCCTCATTCTCCATCCATAAATTCTTGAATACTGAGTGAATTCTAGAAAGGTTTTAGAGTGGAAAAATGCAGAGAACAAAAGAAACAGTAGAGGTTGAAGTGCAGGATAAAGGCAGAATGTGAAGATGTTCAAGAAAAAGATAGTGATTTGAAAGAACTGAATGCAGGAAGAGAAGAGTAATGAGAGAATGTGCAATAGGAAAGAGGTAGACGTTGAGAAAAATCGGAAAATAGAATCATAGAGAAACAATAGCATAAGTAGATTAAGAATAAGTATTATTATTATTATTATTATTATTATTATTATTATTATTTTTATTAGTAGATAACCCATGGTATAGGGCGTTTATGTCGCAACTTTTACTGTTATCTCAAGCCGATTACTGTCGATTATTGTCGATTTTTACTCTTTTGACCGTGTAAGAGTGTATGAACGGCACAATATGAGAGACTACCAGCGTCACACAGCTTCACGGGAAAGAACTACGTGGACTATCAGCTTGAGATAACAGTAAAAGTTGTGACATAAACGCCCTATACCATGGGATATCTACTTACGCTATTGTTTCTCTATGATACAATGTAGGAAGGAAGCAGCAGAATGTAGGTTAAAGAGAGAATGATATAGCAAACGGAAAGGGGTAGAGAGAGACAATAAGTAAGTGACAAAAGAAGACAATGATGAGAAGTGACATAATGAATGATGAAGGATAAACAAAAACAGAAAGGAGGTAAAAAATGAGTGAGAAGGAGGAAGAGGTGACAAAAATTTGGATTGAGGAAAAGAGGGAGAGAGAGAGAGAGAGAGAGAGAGGAAGCATGTAGAGAAAGAGAGAAAACGGAAGGTTGTCTGTGACAGTGGCTGGGAGGAAAATGTAATTAGTGTAGAGTTGCAAGTAATTGGCAGTTGGGCAATACAAAACATAATTTGACAGAGAGAACGCGAGAGAGAGAAGGAATGAGTGTATGTGTGAGAGAGAGTGAGAGTAGTAGAAAGATAGGAATGTGACGTCACAATGACACGATAACAGAAAGGGGATTGGAACGTCTCTTCATGAATTTTACTAGTCAGTATTCTACATTTTCACATTTTGATAGGAAATCAAAAATATATATTCTAATTTTCCAGATTTATCATATTTGGAACGTTGAGAAGAGAGGATGAACAAATAAATACATAAACAATCGTTTTCCCTAAAGTATAGATTAAGTAAACATATCTGTGCCTATAGGGTATATGTATTATATTGGTGATCAGTATGTCATCATTATAGAGAGGAGATCTAGATTATAATGGCAGTGAAAAAAGATAGAAGAACAGCGTTGCTCATTCACTGCCTTTTATAGAGAATAGCTTATAACGGTATATCCGATATATATAAAATAAATCGGTAAAATAATCTATATATATAAAATCTATATGGCACTCACTCACTGACTGAATGACTGACTCACTCACTCGCAGAACTAAAAATCTACCGGACCAAAAACGTTCAAATTTGGTAGGTATGTTCAGTTGGCCTTTAGAGGCGCACTAAGAAATCTTTTGGCGATATTTTAACTCTAAGGGTGGTTTTTAAGGGTTTAAAGTTCTTTTAGCATGTATATTCTTCTTATTCCAATATCTTAAAATTATAATTGAAATGTCCATACCCCTGACTGGATTGTCCAAAAATGAGAAAAGCGGGCTCGCTTCGCTCGCCTGCATGTAGACCTCAGCGGAACCTCTATACCGAATTTGAACGTATTATGTTAATTCGATCTCGAAAAACACCTGTTACTATATCGGCATATCTTTGGCGAACAAAAGTCTTCCACCTCAGCTAAACCTGTGTACTGAATTTTTTTCAATATATTTCCATCAATTATTGAAAAAGGTGAGGAAACGCAGAAAAGCTGAGAAAACGTTAATTTTGGGCGTATCTTCAAATTTCTTTCAACACAACATTATTGCACCCCAGCTGAGCTTCTGCAGTAAATTTGAACATTTTCTGTTTATTTGTTCTCGTTAAAGCTGAGAAAACGCTAAAAAACGTAATGTGGGATAAGAATACTGCGTGAGGTCTACTGTTCACAGAACTACTAGTCCAGTAGTTGAGACGTGATGATGCGTCATTCTTGAATTTCCTATCCTGTACGTGTGTAAGCGAATTCTTCCCTTCATTATATTACTAGTAGTTCTGTGAACAGTAGACCTCACGCAGTATTCTCATCCACAAGTACCTGGTTGAAACTATAGACCAGATGGAAATGCAGCAATAGACTGGCTTCTCCACACATCTGTGTAATCACTTGTCAGCTGATTTATGATGAATGATTCTATAGTCTGATTTTTACTCTAATATTGGCGTATGAAGGAGGCTCCTTTTTCCTTTTATATTATCCTTGAAATGCAAAATTTCCAAAAACCTTGTATATACGTCGACGCCCAATTAAAAAAGGAACATACCTGTCAAATTTCATGAAAATCTATTACCGCGTTTTGCCGTAAATGCGCAACATAAAAACATATAAACATTTAAACATTAAGAGAAATGCCAAACCGTCGACTTGAATCTTAGACCTCACTTCGCTCGGTCAATAATATTATTATAATAATAGATAGATCTATTGCCGTTTGAAGAGAAGATTGTGAATAAAATCACACAGCAGAATAGAAAAGAATGGAAGAATAAATTATGTGTGTGTTATTATAATGCGAGAAGCAAAAAAAATATTGAACGTTAGATGTAACACTCGACTTATCTGCTAATCTCCTAATCTGCTCCACAGATATTTTCGATAGCTGTCAGTATTAGGTAAATGGAAAGACATTGGTTCGATTCATGTCAACCTCTGACAGATTAAAGTCGATTTCACCTTAAGCTTTTGTATCATTCATTGGCAGTGTTAGTTGAATCAGGAATCATTGATTTGAAACATGCGAACCTCTGGCAGTTTTAAGTGTATTTCATCGTAAGCTTTTGTATCATTCATTGGCAGTGTTAGTTGAATGGGGGACCAATTGATGTGAAACATGTAGACTACTGACACATTCAACTGAATCTCACTAAAAGCTTCAGTAGCTTTTTTTGGCAGTGTTAGTTGTATTTGGACCAATTGATTGATTGATTGATTGAGTACTTTATTTATGTAGATTACAGTATATACTGGCTTATACACTTATATACAATAGCTTACAATACAGCAAAATTATAGATGAATTCACATAATATAGACTAAGAAAATAATTATTGAACTGTATATGATATGAAAAAGCAATTTGTAATATAATAACTATAGATAATAATCATATTGTTACGCATGTACATAAATTGGCGGCGCTTTGGACATATCAATGTCCATTCTTTGGGAAGAATATTAAAATATCCTCCCCACTAACTCTCTACCAAAAAATTGATGTGATACATGTGGAATGGTGCCGGTTTGAAGTGAACCTCGTTGCAGCGTATTATAGTGAACGCCGTATTATAGGGAACGCCGTATTATCGGGGCACTGTGAATACTGATAACGTTGAGAGATATGCGACGAATATATAATTTGCTGCGCGTATTTTATTGCATTGGGAGCATGGCGTGTGTGGAGTATGGTAGAGTATATGAAGTATGGTGTGGGAACGAGTATTGTGATAATATTGTTGGTAGAAAGTCTTATCTCTCGCGAGGGAGGTTGTGGGGGTTGTTGAAGGGGGTTGAAGGGTTCCAAGGGGATGGGGTGGTGGTTGATAAAAGGGGGGGAGGTAGATGGCCACGTCATAGAGATAAATCAGAATGGAGACGTTTTGTTACATTATTATCGGGGAGGTTTTTACGAAGGAGTGTGGTTGTGGAGTGATGAGGAGGAAGAGGTCGAGGACAAGGAGGAGGAGGAGGAGTAGGAGGAGAAATAGGAGTTTGAGGGAGAGGAGGAGAAGAAGGAGTTTGAGGAAGAGAAGGAGGTAAAAATGGTGCTGAAAATAGGTTTTTTTTAGGATTGTTATAAAATGGAGAAGGAATTAAAGGAGAAGTAGGTGGAGGAGGAGGAGGAGAAGAGTAGAGAAGAAGGTGAAGATGTAGGTATTTTGGGATAGAGTGGAGGAGGATGAGGTGGATGAGAAGAAGGAAGTGGAAATGTAGATGAAGTAGGAGAAGAAGACAAAGAAGAACTGAGATGAATGACAATGAAGGTGGAAGAAGAGAAGATAGAGATGGAATACATGATTGATTAGAAATATAATCAAAAGTGCATAATCAATAATAATAGAAGTGGTTACTGGGAGGAGAAGAGATAAACGGGGAGTATTCAGAAATGTGGTTCATAGACTTCGATTATGGGAACTAGACGCGAATAATAATAATAATAAAAGTGGGTAATCATCAGAAAAGAGAACCACAGTCAAGATTGAATAGGAAAAATAAGTAGACATTCAAGGAGAAAATGAAGATGAGGAGATAAAAATACAAGAGAAGAAGTAAAGAGAGAGAAGCTGGGAAGAGACTTGAAACGTTTCCGTTGACTGTTGGACAATTTTAGAAAATTCTCCCTCAATATTAGATGAATGATGAGACTTAGAAGAAGAAGTAGAAGAAGAAAAAAAGAAGAAAATGAGGAAGAAGGAGAAGAAAACTGGGAGAAATTGCTTCAACTGTTATATCGCTATGGAAGAAGCGTTGAGCCACGATAGATGGAAAATAAGCTGATGCTCATCCTCCAGTAATCTTGTCAGGGGCTGCCTCCCCTCCTTCTCCTCCTCTTCTCCTCCTCATCCTCCTCCTCTTCTTCTCCTTCTTCCTCTAGTCTTCCACTTACTTCGTTCAGAAAATCCTCGATAAAAATATCACAACAAAGTGGTCCAGAATTTTTGAGACCCCCAGACGAAAATCACTGTTCTTTGTTTTTTCTATCGTTTGGCTGCAAGAAAGACTTGATACGTTTTCCGTTGACAGTTGGATGATTTTCGAAATTTTCTCCTCCAATAAGATATATGAATGCTGATGATTTAAATGTAACTGCCTTGTGAGTTGGGTTCCGAACCATGGGGGAGTTAAACTCATTATTTATTATTCATTATTATTAAACTTACTATTGATAGTTAATAGTTATTTGTGCAACTAGTGCGCAAAGTAACAGTTTGCTGCACCGAAAGAAACGTTTATGCACGAGCCGTAGGCGAGTGCGGTATAATGGTTTCTTGAGTGCAGCAAACGAACTTTGCGTACATATTTCACATTACATTTTTCCTACAGTTACCATTGAATATGAAAAGTGGGCATTATAAGTAGAATTCCCTGAAATTCATCAAATGTTTTTCTGTGTAATTCTATTATTAATAAAAACCTTGATTTATTTAAAATTGAATAATAATAATTAAATTAATCAAGGCACATAATAATAAATAGGCAACGCCGTTCTCCACTGCCACATTATAACGTGGACCTCACTATACCACAGTCAGTGTTACCAACTTAATTTTGATTTTCCTGCACTGGTGCTCCATATAACCTACTAACTATTTTGCGTTGTCATGCTGCAAATCTGGAGTACGCAAAGTAATACTTTGCGCACTAGAGCGGAAAAGTGATTCTTTGCGGCCTGCAATCAGTGCAGAAATGGTCACTTTTCAAGGTATCTGTGGGAAAAAATGATTTATTCAATTCCGAAACCTATTGATTCATCCCCTATGAAAAAGGTCCTAGCTTTTATAAATCACATACTAAAAGTTGATGAGAATGTTCAATATCTAATTTATTTTCCATTGAGTTAATACATCACAGAAGACATCTGGAAACTTTGTCATATTTTCCCAAAGTTTTAAATCATAAAGTTTAAAAAGTAAATCTCTGAGTGAAAAATTGTTTAAATATCATACTAATGATATTTAGTCAATTTATTGTCAACTAATAAAATTCACTTTTCTATTTTTCCAGGTGAGTAATCAGTTTGCTGTATTCTTCAACAAAAACGTGAGTTTTTTCAACAAAAAATACTTTTTAAAGTTATTTGAAAAATTAAACACCAGTTCAGACAATCAACTCGTGTATTAAGTTATACTCTGAATAAAAAAAGTAGAGACTTGTACTAAATATCATTGTTGCCAAATTGTGGATTATTTCAATCGTTTTATGCAAGCTCATAATTACAGGGTGTAAAAAATTAGATAACACAGTCGATTCAGAGCTGTAAATTTGAATATATTTAGTCATACTATGAACTTGCAAGAAAATATTAAATTATATTTCGCAGCAATAATATTTTGTTCAAATCCCAAATTGTGACATTTGGTAACACGGATACTCATATTATGACCAAGTCAGTGTCAACTTATTTCATTCTGAACAGAGAAAACTCAAATATGATTGTTTCAACATACGATTTAGGGCCGTTTGCGCAGTATCAGTTTAAACTCTGGGAAAGTTTAAACCTCCAAACAGGAGGTTTGAACCAAATAATTTGGATAAACTAAACATCTGTAGAATTTAATGGGGAAACAGCTTCTGTAAACGATAATAATTATTCAGGTTATAGTGAATCATTATTGATAGAATTGATATAAGTTTTTAATGCGATTGATAGAAATGACTGTGAAGAAATTTTGGAACTGAGAAAAATTGGGAAAAATTTTTTTAACGGTTTTGCTTGAGAAAAGCAAGTGCCAATTTAGTAATTGATGAAATAAACCACTTAGAAAATAAGACAACTTTTATCAGTGATTTTTGATAAGAGAAAATGTTTTTAATAACACATAACTGAGATATTTTGCTTTCGAGAGATTTCTAATAAACGAGGAAGACCGTAGTAGATTTAAGTAGATTTTCATAACAAAATAAGGTTTTTATCTTACATTCTAGATTATATTTTTTGGTGCCAACTGAATATAAGATTGTTTCTAATGGTAATATAGCATTTCATCATTTTTGAAGAATTTCTTGATCGCTTTTCACTTTTATCACCGTACATCTTACAGTTCTGTGGATTTTGAACCAGTAAAGAGTAGCTACATAACCTCAATTTACTGATGGTTTGTAAATGGTTTGCAAATTTCCTGTAAAAATTACCTTTCCTGATATTATAAACGATGACATTCTATTATCAACTTAACGCTAAACTAGTTTAACTTAAACTGGATTAGTAAATGCACTGAGATAACCGATTCAAGTTTAAACTTTCAGATTAACTTAAACTCTATTAACTTAATCGAGTTTAGCAATCTATACTGTGCAAACGGCCCTTAGAGTATGATTTTGTGCTAATTAACAATACACAGTTAGTAAATTATTGAAATCGATTGTCCTGTTTGATAACCTCAGCTTATTAAGATTTGTCAATTGCTTTTTGTGTAGTTGACAAGTTGATATTGTGATAATTATTCATATTAAATAAAAAAACTAAGAAATTGTCAAAAACCAGAGATTTATTGATAGTAGAAAGACCGGTTTCGGTTGTTACTTCATTGTCAATCTCTGATAAACCTCTGACCGGTTTCAGTTGTTACACCATTGTCAATCTCTGATAAACTCAGTTTTAACAAGTTTAACAACCGAAACCGGTCTTTCTATCATTAAATCTGTGGTTTAAACTCAGTTTAAACAAGTTTAACAACCGAAACCGGTCTTTCTAACTACAATTAAATCTGTGGTTTAAAGTCAGTTTAACAACCGAAACCGGTCTTTCTAACTATCATTAAATATGTGGTTTAAACTCAGTTTAAACGAGTTTATCAACCGAAACCGGTCTTTCTATCATTAAATCTGTTGTTTAAACTCAGTTTAAACAAGTTTAACAACCGAAACCGGTCTTTCTATCATTAAATCTGTGGTTTAAACTCAGTATAAACAAGTTTAACAACCGAAACCGGTCTTTCTAACTATCATTAAATCTGTGGTTTAAACTCAGTTTAAACAAGTTTAACAACCGAAACCGGTCTTTCTAACTATCATTAAATCTGTGGTTTTTAACAATTTCTTAGTCTTTTTATTTAATATTTGTCAATTGGTTTGGTAAAAATTGTATTATTTGGTAATTGCATAATTGTATTTTTTCTCATTCTCCATTGATAGACATGTTCAACCTCTTACATATTTCTCACAATTCCTGGCTCTTTTTCTGTGATAATAAACTGAACCTCATTATTTTCTCACCTCCCAGTAATAAAAAAGAGAGACCAGGAGATCTAATTCTGTAAAGCTCAGAAATTCTTCAAAATAATACATCGCCAGAGAGACAGATACCAAGGCAGTGCAGTGGGACGTAGTAGAGTGAATTTAAAACTTGGACTTGAATGATAGTTATGCAAATTTTTCCCTACTCACAGAATTGCGCAACTTGTCAAGTTTTTTGAGGTAATGGTGGGGGGTAAGGGGGGAACTACATCTTCTTTTGTTCCCTAAAGACCAACTTGGAGTTTTGGTAGACTGTGGGTGTGGCAGGGGGCGTGGGGGAGGGTTTAATACAGTACAGTATCTGCATTTCATTTTGTGACTTGTCCAAATGATGAACCGCATAAGATTTTCAGCTCAATCATAATATAAGAAGAATACTCTTGACAACGACATCTGTCTCACTTTCTTCTTCTTCTTCTTATTTATTCTTCTTCCTCTTCTCTTCTTGTTCTTCTTCTTCTTCTTTATTCTTCTTTCTCCTCTCCTCTTCTTGTTCTTCTTGTTCTTCTTGTTCTTCTTCTTCTTTATTCTTCTTCCTCTCCTCTTCTTCAATTCCTTTTTCATTTCTTTCCCCTCAACTTTGCTTCTCTATCTTCTTTGTTTGTTCGTCCTATTTTAATTCCAATTCGACTTCCTCATTTTTTGTGAGTACTTTCAAAAATGGGGAAAGTTTGACGTTCTCTCAATATCTTTGACAAACACTATTAATTTCGGTTGAAATAATAATTCATAACAACTCCTATTACTTCTACCTTGATATAAGGGGGTAGTTTAAAGTTGGATAGAGGTCTTCTGGATCTTCGTCCATGAACGAAGTGTTGTGATAAAGCGAAACAGTGATGTGAGATTTCATAAACTAATAATACTTTGGACAACATTGACATCTTATCAAAATTTTGGAGAGAAATGGTGCCGGCTTAGCCTAGTTTTCCTTAATGGGTTTGAGAAATTCCCTGTGTTCTGAAGGAGTTGTTGTGGTATGTTGTTGAATGAGAGCTACTTGATATTGTCAAAGCCACTGATTAATTTGAATATTTTAGATACTTTGGTTGTTACACCATTATGAATCTCTAGAAAATTGAAGGCTTAAACATTGAGCATTTTAGAATACATAGTTTGGGTTAAGCCCTATGATTGGCCGATAGCTGTCGACCAATGGAGGTTGTGTTATACTGTGATAGGCCGAGACTAGAACGCCCACGTAGACTCCAAATATGGCTATTATTTCAAACTGTCATTTCGTAATTTCCTTGAGATGAAGTTTGTAATTTTGACCATTATTTGTATATTATGATGAGAATTATCAATTATTGAGGCTTGAGAGTTGAAAAATCGTGTTCAGCGACCAAAAATACATAAAATAGCGTTCCTGAAATACATCATTTGAATGCATAGACTAGTAGGAGCATCGGAGCGATGCGATAGACAAGCCACTACGCCGCAGCGTAACAGTGCTACCTATCCCCCTCCCACCGCCGCATCACTGATCGTAACCCCCAAACCATGTATATCATTTGATTCAGGAAGAAACGGCCTACAACGTTTATTAGTAACCTTTTCCTCTAAGTCGGCTAACGACTTGAATATTCGAGAAATAACAAAAAGTCAATAATAAAAAAATACATTTTTTGAGATATTTTATTTTTTTACGGAAAAACTATGCGGTTTATCGCAAAAATGTAGAGGACCACATTGGAAGCCAGTTATGTGTACATAATATTGAGAAAAAATTCAAAGCTGTACTATGAATAGTAACTGCAGGACAGGCGATTTTATAAGCGCGCGTTTTTTACAACTTACCCCCCTCCCACCAATCTGTCGAGCTTCCTGGGACGTGACGATATCGAGTTTCATATACACTAAAGACCCCCTAACAATAATCCGAAGTCACATTCTCTGCCTCTCTCATGTATGCTCAATGTAAGCCAGCGCCTGGACTACATGAGAACATTGTAATAGACTACTTGGGCGTGTCTAGACTCGGCCAATCACAGTAGAGCTCAATCTTCATTGGTCAACAGATAATGGCCAATCGTAGTGAGCTTCAACCACTCTATGATGCATTTTGCTACTTAGGCCTGGTTGCACAAAAGCCGTTCAAGTTTTAACCATGATTAATTTTACGAGAACAAATCAGGGAAGGTATTTTTGATAAGACGGTCTCTCTGATTGGTTCTCTGAAATAATCACGATTAAAATTTAAACCGGCTTTTGTGCAACCGGCACTTATCAAGCTCTCGGTAATCAGTTTCCAAGAGAGCTTGATAGTCTGATGTTGTAACAACATAAACTTATATCTCAAATTGTCAAAGTTAATCAGTGGTTTCGACAATATCAATTCGTCTTTATTCAATTTGAAAGAATTTTTTTGGAACAGGCTAAAAATTTCTCTCCATGTCTAAATTTCTTTCAATTTCCAAGAGAGATCAGAATAATAGAAACTTGGAATACAAATTATATGAGAGTGAATTTCGGAATGAAGAATATAGGAATAGAATGGGAGCAATGTGTTGTTTTTGAGGTCAACATGACTACATGAATAATTCATGCTATACGAATTTTCGACATTAGAGTGTCTGAGGTAGAGTAGAGAGAGAAAGATTTGGAGAGAGAGAGAGTGAGTGGTAGAGTGCCGTAATGACAATTGACTTTTTTTGTGTCGACTTTTGTCAGGAATGCCTGAGCAGATTATTACGTCTATAAGAGAGGGGTGGTAGAAGAAAAGGTGGGCTAGAATATCAGAGATATTTTTTCTTCTCTTTATGAGTAAAGATAGAGGAAGAAGGAGAAGAATGTAAAGGTGAAAAAGAAGAAGGAATGTATGAGTGGTATTATGATGTGGAGAATATTTATTTTTTAGTTAATTTATTCAATCATTCAGAATTACACAACTTACAGAAAAGTACCACAGGCTTATAAGCCCAAAACGGTCCCAATTCTAATTTATACAACAGTCCAAATGTAGCTAGGTTATGTGTCACTTAACATTCTTCAATTACACACTCAATTTACAATTCAAAACACATAAAAATCATTTTTAATTTAAAAGAATACTTCTAAATTACACTAATAATAATTCATCAATTAAACACTCAATTTACAATTCAAAACACATAAAAATCATTTTTAATTTAAAAAATACTTCTAAATTACATTAAATTAATCACAATTAATTAGAAAATTCCAGACTTTGAAAAAACTATGAAATTTCGAGCCCGAAAAGACAAAAACACTATTTAGAACTTATCGTATGAGTATTATAACTTAAGTATGAGAAACTAATTAATGAGAATAAAGATTGGATGCAATTTGAATAACAATAATTGAATAAAGTGATGTAACTACATAATCGGCGGTGTTTCAACAAATAATTGTCGATTCTCTGATAAGGATATAAAATGATATCCTTTCCATTAACATATGACCGGGAAATGAAGGAGAAGAATGAAAGAGGAATAGGAAAAATAAGAAGAGACCAGATTACTACAGTAGTCAGAATTATTCAAATTTTATCTCATCTTCTTCGACTTTTCTCCCCATCTTCTTATTTTCGATCCTTTTTCTTGCGGTATGAGATGAGGAAGAGCGGAATATGGATGGACAAAGAGAGGATAATCAGCATAAGGTAACTGAAAAGAGTAGAATAAAATAGTCTAGAAGAAAGAGAGAGATATTGAGGGGAGAGAAGAGGATAATCAGCATAAGGAAACTGGAAAGAGTAGAAGAAAAAAGTCTAGAAGAAAGAGAGAAATATTGAGGGAAGAAGAAGAGGATAATCAGCATAAGGAAACTGAAAACAGTAGAAGAAGATAGTCAAAATAGAGTGTTCTTAGCTATTTGTAGAATTTTTCTCATTTGAATAATGCTTGTTTCACTGAGTGCCTTGGACTGATCACGCGATCTGTGTATTAGCCCTTCCTCGAACCCCCACTTCCGTCACCATAGCATCCATGTTTTTTGAGAGGGGTAGATATATTTTTGACGTTTTTATGACTCAAGTTTTATTTAGGTGGGTATTTATTGTGTTGTAGTTGTCTCTTATTTTATGTACACTTTCCATAAATTGATTCTTTGATACAAAAACTATTAATATCTAGCGGAATAGTTTTATTTGATTTGTCGGTAAATTTACAATAAAATTGTTGATTTTGTACTGAGGCTTCAAGTATGGATAATGGGAAAGACCGTGTTGAGAGATGAGTGAACCAACAAATTTTAGGCGGATTCCGAACCGACTTGAGTCGACTCCTCAATTGGCCCCTTGAGGGGGATCAATCAAAAGTGTATACATAAACAAGAATAATATGGTTCAAGTATCAGAATCAAATTAGTACTTTACGTCACAAGTCCGGTAACGGTAGTTTACCGCATAACTATGATTGTTTCTGCCCGAAACGTAGTCGAGGGCAGAATTATCATACGAATGCGGTAAATACGTTACCGTACAAGTTACGTACAATATTTGTTGTCATACTTATCTGAGAAAGAATAATATTGCTGAGAAACAGAAACAATTACCTGCTTCTGCTCGAGCTACTGCATTCTATAAACATGACCTAGCCCGTAGCGCCTAGTTCATAACAGACAGACCCTTCGAGCTCAAATAAAATAATAAAGGCCCAAATTATAAGATTTCAGATGAGTTTTTATAACTTGAAACTCCTTAAATGAGTCCTTTAATTATCAGAGTTAGTATATTAATTACTCAGATGTTATTAGGACTCAGTAGAGTCCTAACATACTCGACTGTAAAGATAACTTAATATGATCTCTTTACAGTATAGTATGCTGTAATGAAAATCACATGTTTTCTTGTTCTGCAAACAGCTGTTTGTCAGGCTTGATTTAATGCATGGAAAAGAGCTGCAATTGAGTAAGTATAACAAAAATATATTTTCAAAATCATGTTTGTATTGAAGAATTTTCAGAACCAATATGAAATTCTCTGAAAACTAAATCATGTCAGTAGCTGCTGTTGTTACCTGTGGCTCATTTTATTGGATTATTTGAAGGTGGAGTTCACATTAATTATTTGCATTATCAGACAAGAAAGTTGATTTATTCTCGAAAACAAGAATATTTTTACAATGTGAGGGTCTATTCCCCCTCAGCCCGGTCGAATGAGTATAAATAATAGCATTAGAACCTATGGGAATAATTATTAACATCGGGGCACCGAGCTTCGCTCGTTATTTATTTAGTGGTTTTTTATAAACCGAACACAATTCTTTAAAATGATTGGGGAAGTACTAACAGGCACAGCCCAAAACTGTTTTTCCCCGAATTTTGATTTATACACTATAAATAGTCCAGAAACTAGGTTATGTTCCTTACACTTGAATTCAGGTTCAATTTTCTGTTCAAACATTTGAAAACAAAAAAATTATAATTTAGATTATATACAAACCAAATTGAATAACAAAATAACACTCACTAATAACTTAAAATTGTCAAATAATGTTCAACTTTGAAAATTATGATATACTCTAGTTTAGGAGGATTGTCATGTCAACAAATCAGATTATGTTGATCAAATCGATTAAAATTGTCTAGCTAGATAAAATTTCTCGCTGATTGATTATGATTACACAGCTGGAAATAATTCTGTCTCTCTCCCACACAGGCACACGCATCTTCTGTTATCGAGAGACGACGAAATTATTATCTGTTTTCCAAGGAAGAATTATCCTTTTAATGTCGTTCAGCGAGTTTTCCAAAGAATAATGAGACCTAGTGCAATTGAATCTTTATATCATAAACCTACTATGTTTCAAATTTCGTGAAAATCGTTAGAGCCGTTTTCGAGATCCGTAAAGCATAAATAGCCAGATATAAAAATAACCAGATATATACAGAAATTGCTCGCATAATATAATAGGATATTTTCACTGTTTTGTGGGAATACAGCTTATATTTCCTTTGCTCTAGCGTCAATCTTCCTAGCCCATGGTGGGTACGGTACCATAAGTCATAAAACTGTTCTACTGTGCTATGATAGATTCCCATAAATCAGTGTCATTGAACGAGCGTTAGAGAAGTTCATTTTTTTGACTTACTGAAGGCCAAAGTCGTTTTCTGTCAGTTTGTATGTTTGAAAAGAACTTCAGAGAGTATTGATCAGCTTCAAATTTTGAACACGAATTCTTCAAACCTTTTTACAGGTCAAGCTCGTTGAACAACAAAAATGACTCACTCTTTCGTCCTTTTTTAGGATATAAAAATAAAATTGAATGTGAATAAGAAAAAAAATGTTTTGATTTTGTTATTTAGCCAGCAGGAATTGCATGCTATTTCTTCAATTTTTCCATTCATTTAATAAAGCTGATGCTATTTGGGAGATATCGCACAGACTGTCAGGCAGACAAACTTTATGATTTCAGCTGAATAATACACAATATTAATTTATAAGTTCTATACTAACTCGCTTCCGTTAAGGTCTGGCTGCCTGTCTGTAGCATACACTTAATATACTACTTGTGATAGTAGTTGCTATGACATTTTTTTGTCCAAAGTTTTAAATTTATGAGTAGAAGCTGCTATTAGTGTTCACTAACACTTTATTATTCAATGCATATGTACTCATTCATTTCATTTTTGAATCATTCATTAGTATCTTCAAATGTTGAGATCATTGAAACGGTTTGAGATATCGGTGTGCGGGTTTTGCCATTAATTTTCCTTCGAAATCATGTATCACATGACCACCTTCCCATGTGAAAAAAAATGAATTGGGACCCCCCCAAAAATGAACCCTCCCTATTGTATCATATTCTAATGCTGACAGTTTCTAAATTTGAAATATGCTTTCTATTTATTTTATGCTGACGGTTGATAAATTTGAAATGATGTTGGATCCATATGACGGATCCAAGATGGCGGAAAAAGTTTTGGAGCAACAGAAAGAATTTTGGAATAGGATCCCCATGGAACCTGCTACTGTATATCATACTTGTGAAAGATATCAGAGATCGATACAACAGTTTATGAGCGAGTTCTTTAACCCAGGGGGTCTCTAGTTGACCGAGCGAAGTGAGGTCTAAGATTCAAGTCGACGCTTTGGCATTTCTCTTAATGTTTAAATGTTTATATGTTTTTATGCTGTGCATTTACGGCGAAACGCGGTAATAGATTTTCATGAAATTTGACAGGTATGTTCCTTTTTAAATTGCGCGTCGACGTATATACAAGGTTTTTGGAAATTTTGCATTTCAAGGATGATATAAAAGGAAAAAGGAGCCTCCTTCATACGTCAATATTAGAGTAAAAATCAAACTATAGAATTATTCATCATAAATCAGCTGTCGAGTTGACTATAAATTGCATGCCATGACGCATGCAATTCAATATCTCAATGTAACTTGGTAAAAAATTAACAGCTGTATAGACTATAAATTGCATGCCTCTATTATTAAATAGGATTCAAAGAACTTATAACAGTTCGTCTGGGTGCCTAGATGTCTTATGGTTTTCTCGCGCTAAATTCCGGAAGGCGTTATATGATAATTAATCTTGTGTAAGCATTTATTTATTTATTTAATCATTCATAATTACACAACGTACAGAAAAGTACCACAGGCATGATCTGATCAAATAAATAGTTAGTGTATCAGTGTGGATGTGCTTATGGTTTGGTACGTCGTTATAACTGCGCGAGGTCTACTGTTCACAGAACTACTATACCGGACACTGTATATTGTATCGTGTTAAGTGCAAGCAAATCTTGTACACGTGTCTCCTCCACATTGTAGTGCAATACTCGTCCACGTGTCCAACTCAAGGGAAAGATTCAACTCTATTTAGTTGCAGTAGTGCTGCTTCCTCGTGCCCTTGTGCTCCCCTAGAAACCACTTGATTACTTTTACAACGACAGATAGATATGGTGGAGTGGCTACAGCAGAGGGCACGAGCGCAGAGTCAATGAACTCGCAATTGTTTACAGTGATCAGGTGACCACTCTACGTATCTACTACACTATCTGTGCAACTATTACGTAAGGGTGAAAGTAGTTATGTCTATTTTTGGAAAATTTTCACTCAGATTTTTGTCATGAACACTGTTTTTGTAGTTTTGAATGCGGGGTCTGCTCTTCAAACCGTCAATACAATTCAATTTAGAATATTGTATCCTAAACATCTGATGTTCAGAGTGTGGATGAGTAAAAAAAGAACAACCTTGGGAAGGTTCTCAACACATAAAACAATCACATAGGTAAAATGCTACAGTAGTCACATAAAATATATTTGTTTTAAACGCATTCAGCATAAATACATTCAACATTCCTCATGAATGAAATCGATACATTCTATTCATTCAATGATAAGAGTTCGGTGGATCGTCTCATTGGATTTAGCTTAAATCTGTGTCAGCTGATCGAAATTCATAAAAGAAATGAAATCAGATAAAAGTCACAGATTCATTGCTTGAATTGAATTGAGATGAATGAAAATCCATCGCTGATTGTCAAGCATTGCTTTCCACGTATGGATAGACAATTCATCGATAATGCTATAAATTTTCTGTTTTTCTATAAACTTGTAGAAAAATAGTTGACCGAACGAAGTGAGGTCTAAGATTCAAGTTGACGGTTTGGCATTTCTCTTAATGTTTAAATGTTGCGCATTTACGGCGAAACGCGGTAATAGATTTTCATGAAATTTGACAGGTATGTTCCTTTTTAAATTGCGCGTCGACGTATATACAAGGTTTTCGGAAATTTTACATTTCAAGGATAATATAAAAGGAAAAAGGAGCCTCCTTCATACGCCAATATTAGAGTAAAAATCAGACTATACAATTATTCATCATAAATCAGCTGACAAGTGATTACACTAAAATGTGTGGAGAAGCCAGTCTATTACTGTATTTGTATAAGGTCTATAGTTTGGAAATTTTGCATTTCATGATAATATAAAAGGAAAAAGGAGCCTCCTTCATACGCCAATATTAGAGTAAAAATCAGACTATAGAATTATTCATCATAAATCAGCTGACAAGTGATTACACAGATGTGTGGAGAAGCCAGTCTATTGCTGTATTTCCATAAGGTCTATAGTTTCAATCAAAGACCTTGAAGAGGTATGCATCTTTAAGCTCGGTTTACACCAAAGTTATTAACAAAATGTTAATAACTGAATCCTTAAAGATTCTATTAGATTGAACGCAAGTTGACAAACACACATGTCCATCATGTGTATTATAAGTTATCTTCAATCTAATATGATCTAGAAGGATTGAGTTATTAACATTTTGTTAATAAATTTGTTCAAATCGCAGCTTTAAGGTCTTTGGTTTCAATATTTTGTTTTGCAGTCATGGTATTATTATGCGTGTCCATCAGTATCAATATTCTCACATTCGAAAAACCTAATTTAATAGGTGAATAAAAATAATCAAATGAACTAAATAATGCTGAAGAAATTATAATATTTTTGATTGAAAAGAAAAAATAATTTTCATTAGATGGAAAGATTATCACGGAACTGGATGAATATTATAAAAATTCTGGAATAGAAATATATTCTATTCATTGTTTAAATTAACATAAATATTAATAAATTATTACAAGATTAATAGATTTGTATTATGGAATACAAATTCAAACGTGAACTGATTTTGTTAACATTTAAAACAGTTGACATCTGGTACTTGTGGATGAGAATACTGCGTGAGATCTACTGTTCACAGAACTACTAGTTAGTGAATAAAATACCACAATCAATTCAAAGAAGTCAAGGTTTGATTCACTACAACCTGTCAGCATTGGCTTTTGAATGGGTAGAATATATTGATATCAATTTCAGGGAATGGTCGTGTAAGTGTTCCCACCACTTAATAAGGCATATTAGGTCTATGATTTCCAGACGAAAAATATCTACTTTAAACTGCTTTAGTACAGTATACTGTATATACAGTAGTGCAGTAACCTACATATTACACTAGCAGGTAACCCGTGCTCCGCAAGGGTCTAATTGAAAACTTGACTAACTGAAAACTTGACCTACTGAAATCTTGAAGAACTTAGAATAGGCCTATCACCATCCTCGGTAAATTGAGAAATATTTTCCATATGTGAAATTTCGTGAATCCCGTACGTGTTTAAGCCAGTTCTTCCCTTTATTATATTTATGTGCTCCACAATTGTTTAACTAAAAACTTGGCAAACTGGAAACTTGAGGTAATAACATGTTGAAGAACTTAGAATAGGCCTATAACAATCCTCGGTAAATTAAGAATCTATGTGTCAAATTTCAAGTTAATCAGTTGAGTAGTTCAGACGTGATGATGTGTTAATCGTGAATTTCCTATCCCGTACGTGTGTAAGTTGCCAGTTTTTTTCCTTTATCATATATATAAAGGAATAGATAAAGGAATTTCCTTTATCATATATATTTTTTTATAGATTAAAGACCCTCAAGCATTGGTACTGGTAAATTTTAATTGAATTGATTGAAATAAATGTTAATATCATATTTAAGTAAATCAACTTCTAGCAAAATCGTAGCTGAATCAAGTTCAACCACTCCGAGAACACTTGCAGAAAGGCAATGACCCACTAGAAACGTGTGTACATTCTCGAAACAGTCTCACCACATATTTGGTCCATATTTTCTCAACGTAACGGACCCACATACACAAACGACCAGAGTAATTGAAAAACAGAAGCGTTAAAACTTGTGCGTGTGTGTGTGTTGAATTGGTAACATTTGTGTGGGTTTTGTTGGTCGGTGGAGTGGTGAGGGGTACGATTCATCCCTTGCTGCGTCGTAACCCTCTCCGCTCGCCCAAAACATCCCCCCAAGTTTCAATGCGGTACCACATGGTTGTATGCTGGCACTTATTGATCGTCGGCTCACGACTTCGGCTCCACTCGGCTCTCTTCGGCAAAGTTCGGCTTTCCGCCACGACTGTGTTGTCCCACTTGCATTTTCTGGCCCACTTGCATTGCATTCTATATCTGTATCGATAGATGAGCTGTATTTGTACTTGCATTGTTTATACTTCCTGTATATCTGTATTATATCTGAGTAGGAGTTGAACTTGCATTTCTTTGTTTATAACTGGGATTTTATGGAATCTATATCTGTCTATATCACACTTGCATTGAATTCTATATCTGTATCGATAGATCAGCTGTATTTGTACTTGCATTGTTTATACTTCCTATATATCTGTATTTATATCTGAGTATGAGTTGAACTTGCATTTCTTTGTTTATAACTGGGATTTTATGGAATCTATATCTGTATTGATCAATGAGTTATATTTTTACTTGCATTGTACAGTTTCTATATCTTTATTGATGGATGAACTGTATTCTTACTTGCATTGTAAAATGTATCATTTTCCATTGTTTGGATTATATCTTTATTGATGTATGAACTGTATTTTCACTTGCATTGTACAGTCTATCATTCAATTGTTTATATTATTGTTTGGATTGTACGTGATCTATATCTGTACCTATCGCTGGATGAGCTGATGAAACTCAACATTATCAGCATGACATGTTTTGGTACTTTTCGCAGTTGAGAATGGTCTCAATGCTGAAACATGTGTCAATAAACATAACTTTAAAAAATTCTACCAAAGTAGAATATCTGGATATCATTTCATTTTATAGGCATTATCATGAAGGAAAGATAGCACAAGAAGATATCTCATGGTAAAGAGCGTTCATGTTCCAATTATCAATGATAACTCAAGCCGATAGTCCTAGTAGTTTTTAATGAAGCTATGTGACGCTGCTACTCTCTCATACTTAGTCTCTAATCTGTTATAGCCTCTTAAGGCCCAAACTTCACCGTATCATGTGAAAACATTACAGTAGTACCTTAACTTTCGCATATTTCATCATTTTTCTAGCTCAATATCATTGTAGAACTCTTTAGTTTAAAAACGCTTCACTTTTATGGGCTACTCTTGTACAAATTAATAAAAACAATAAAAAAACTTAGTACACTTTATTATTAAAAACTTTAAAATATTCAAACAACTAGTTTCGACGATAGGTAATTTTCAAGTTAAAATGTAGAACATAAATAAACAAGTTGATCTATTTATATAAAAGCGAAATGGCACTCACTCACTGACTGACTGACTGACTGAATAACTGACTGACTGACTGACTCACTCACTCACTCACTCACTCACTCACTCGCAGAACTAAAAATCTACCGGACCAAAAACGTTCAAATTTGGTAGGTATGTTCAGTTGGCCCTTTAGAGGCGCACTAAGAAATCTTTTGGCGATATTTCAACTCTAAGGGTGGTTTTTAAGGGTTTAAAGTTCTTTTAGCATGTATATTCTTCTTATTCCAATATATTAAAATTATAATATTGAAATTGGTTGACATCTTCCGGTCGCGCATGGGCACTAAAGTTTGTTAAAAATCTAAAAAAAACGAAATTTTTCAGATTTTTTTTTTCAACTTAAATTTTATTTTTTTGTGTTGTAATAGGTGAAAAATACTCAAAGTATAGCTTAAACTCATTGTGATTTTTTTTCATTTAGGTTAGGCAATATCTACCGGTGGCGCACGGAGCCTAAAATTCGCCAAAATATAGAAAAAATCACATTTTTCACAGAACATAACTTGAGCATTTTCAATCAATGTGGGCTACTTAAAGACAAGTTTGAAGAGCCTGATACAATATGATGGGTGAGTATAGAAAAACGAGCTTGGTACATTGTTTTTTATTTCACAAATTGTAGAATACAAGAAACTGTTGAATGTTATTGGACAATAAAAACTGAAATAGAAAATGAAGCAAAACTAAATTTCAAAACTGTCCAATTCTATGTCAAGAATCGAATTCATATGTTTATAAACTACATTTTTCCTTCAAATGGAACTCTGAAATCTGTTTTGCTTGTGTAATTGGCCATAGACGATCTTGACAGAAGATTTGCTCTTATGAAGCCATTTTGGTTGTGAAATTCACAAAGCGTTCTCGAAGCTTCGGTGACAAGTTTAATGCACCATTCTACTGCCTGCGTGTGAACTGGAAACTTTTTAAAAGTAGAGTTCCAGTCAGGGATGGATTCACTGTTGAAGTCAATGTGCGCTTTTAATGCTTTGTCTGTAAAGCCCCGGAGGTGATGGAAGTGTGAGATTGGAGTCCATCCAGTTGATTAATTCAAAGTAGTCTTGTGCACAAAAGTTGATTTTTGGAGGGGTAAATGTTCTTATGGCTTTCCTTCTTTCATCGACCTGCCTTGACTATGGAATTCTCCGGAATCCGAGCTCTCTTATATGTTTCCTGTTATCCTGAGTCATTGCCAATAATATGTGTTCAGGGTGTGCAAAAAAACCGTTTCTCTCGATTACATGATCAACAATGTCAAGCAGGTCTTTTGGTAAATACCTTGTTGATTTTATGGTTTGGTACACACGTTTTGGACCGTCAGTGAATAGTCTACTTTTTCTATTGCAAACCACATTGGCATATATGAGCGGTAGCACAAATAGAACGAGTTTTTTTAGTTCAGGTGAGGGGCTTACTTCACTTACGTAGAGTCTGAGGGTCCTGTAGGCTTTTGTCAACCACCTAGAATGAGATAAGTGTCCTGGATCTCAAGCAGCCAAATCTTCTTCACAAATATCTGATTTAATTGCACTAGAAACATCAAGTAAATATTGCTGATCCTTACTGAGTACCTACTTGTCTGTCTTTTTCATGGATTTCACAGTCAATGATCTGGAAGGCAACTACTGGGAACTTTTCACAGTTAGATAACTTTTCACCGATTGGCCCTTTAGAGGAAGTAGGCCCCGTTGTTATGCCGTCAAAGTGTTCAAATAAATGCCGAAACGGCAACTCATTCAAGTGTATGAGACAAATTTCCCATTGTAGAGGTCTTCTCAAAAATAGCTCTATTCGGCGTATCAAACCAGATTTCAAACCTGTATTGACTGCAGTACCATCGCAGCCAATCACAATCAAGTTTTCAAGAGATATTTCAAGTTAAGATAGATAAGAAATAACAGATTTAACGATTTCTTCTGAGCTTCCAGAGTTTGGAGTAACATGACCAATGTAGAGTGAGCTGAGTTCTTGAATAAGGGAGTAGTGCTCTTCTTTTATGACTCTACGATACTGTTTCAAGTGGGCCTGCTCTATCACCAAAGTATCGTCTTTTCTTCCATTTGAAGGAAATATGTAGTTTCTAAACATATGAATTTGATTCTTGACATAAAATTGGACAGTTTTGAAATTTAGTTTTGCTTCATTTTCTATTTCAGTTTTTATTGTCCAATAACATTCAACAGTTTCTTGTATTCTACAATTTGTGAAATAAAAAACAATGTACCAAGCTCGTTTTTCTATACTCACCCATCATATTGTATCAGGCTCTTCAAACTTGTCTTTAAGTAGCCCACATTGATTGAAAATGCTCAAGTTATGTTCTGTGAAAAATGTGATTTTCTCTATATTTTGGCAAATTTTAGGCTCCGTGCGCCACCGGTAGATATTGACTAACCTAAATGAAAAAAATCACAATGATTTTAAGCTATACTTTAAGTATTTTTCACCTATTACAACACAAAAAAATAAAATTTAAGTTGAAAAAAAAATTCTGAAAAATTTCGTTTTTTTTAGATTTTTAACAAACTTTAGTGCCCATGCGCGACCGGAAGATGTCAACCGATTTCAATTTTTTTTATTTCATTGTGTTCCCCTTACAAAAGAGACACTTTTGCGAGCTATTACAACTTCGAAAAAAAAACTTATTTTTTTCGGCCCACCCTATTGGACACTGCTACTTCTATCAGAGCTATTCCTGGGAATATTATATTACTAGCCGTCAGACTCGCTTCGCTCGCCATATCCGTTGAGCCAGATGTTTAGTCTGGACCCCCGACTGGATCATCCTAACATATGATAAAAATGCCCAAATGAAAAATGCAGTCGAGCGAAGCGAGCCTGACGGCTAGTAATATAATATTCCCAGGAATAGCTCTGATTGAAGTAGCAGTGCCCAATCAATTTTTCTGCGATAAATGCATTTCAATCTTCAACTTGGTGCCAACCTAACAAAGTCAACTCAACTTAATGCCAACCAGACAAAATTATTAATAGTGAAGTGTTGTGTTTCTTTTCTGGCTCAAAATTTTGCAAAATTACTCAAAAATGTCCAATCTGTAGAGATTTGAGTGAAATATTTTTGTTTTTAATCAGTTTTTAAATATCAAAATTCAAAAAATTTAGTTTAGTCATTAGTTTCGAAGTGGAAATTGGACTTTTTGAAGTGAAAGTGAAATCTGAACCTTATTCTTTTTTGAAACTTTTATTTGTAAAAATTTGGGAGATGACAGTTTTGGGCTATGCCTGTTGTCTTCTCCCAATCATATTATAATTATGATCTGTAATGCCAATGGAATAAATAAATAAATAAATAAATTTAGTTACCAGTTAACAACTGTTTCGAAGAGGTACTCTCTCTAGATTATAGTTATATATTAACATATGGTATGTACATAAGAATACTGCGTGAGGTCTACTGTTCACAGAACTACTAGTATCTTTCCTTTATGATAATGTTTACAAAATGAAACACTTTAGTAGTAAATTTTTTACCTATTTTTTATTGACACATGCTTCAGCATTTAGACCAAATAAATCCTATACTTGTTACCCTCTCACAATCATGATTTTCCAAACCGTAAACGAAACCAATATCTCGTTTTAGGTGTCCAACACGTTATTTTTCCATTTTTCGGCCGATGATTCAGGCAATCTCCGGCTGTGATTTATTTGTTTACAACTCGCCAACCCCTCTCAGTCATCACGGATGAGTGGAGTCCCATCCTCCCTCCCTCCCTCCCTCCCTACGAGAAAGGGAAACTATTTCTGGGAACAGATTCCCGTGATAAATAAGATACTTTTAGGGAAAAGAGAGAGAGTGAGAGTGACTGAGAGAGCAGAGCGTTTTCAACAACTTTTCCTCCATGATCTGCTGATATTCTTTAAAATAGAGAGGGAGAAAGTGAGACGGGGAGAGTGAGAGAGCAGAGCGTTTCCAACAACTTTTCCTCCATGATCTGCTGATATTCTTGAATAAAGAGAGAGATTGATTGATTGAGTACTTTATGTAGATTACAATATATACTGGCTTATACACTTATATTCAATAGCTTACAATACAGCAAAATTATAGATGAATTTACATAAACCAATAAAATAATTATTGAACTGTATATGATATGAAAAAAGCAATTTGTAATATAATAACTATAGATAATTATATTGTTATGCATCTACATAGATTGGCGGAGCTTTGGACATATCAATGTCCATTCTTCGGAAAGAATATTAAAAATATCCTCCCCACTAACTCTCTACTAAAACGTTAATTTCATTAATTAAACTAAGGATCTATTTATTAATGGAAATATTGTAAAAGTTTTAATTAATATAAATATTTAATAGAAAAAAAACAGAAAATTGATAAAGTAAAATAATTTTATAGGTAGATAAGATCAAATTATTGATTAATAAAATGAAGTAGGCTGAAAGTAGATCAGAGAGATTGATTGATTGATTGATTGATTGAGTACTTTATTTATGTATATTACAATATATACTGGCTTATACACTTATATTCAATAGCTTACAATACAGCAAAATTATAGATGAATTTACATAATATAGACTAATAAAATAATTATTGAACTGTATAATATGATATGAAAAAGCAATTTGTAATATAATAACTATAGATAATGATCATATTGTTTGCATCTACATAAATTGGCGGAGCTTTGGACATATCAATGTCCATTCTTCGGAAAGGATATTAAAAATATCCTCCCCACTAACTCTCTACTAAAACGTTAATTTCATTATTAACTAAGGATCTATTTATTAATGGAAATATTGTAAAAGTTTTAATTAATATAAATATTTAATAGAAAAAAAACAGAAAATTGATAAAGTAAAATAATTTTATAGGTAGATAAGATCAAATTATTGATTAATAAAATGAAGTAGGCTGAAAGTAGATGAGATTGATTGATTGATTGATTGAGTACTTTATTTATGTAGATTACAATATATACTGGCTTATACACTTATATTCAATAGCTTACAATACAGCAAAATTATAGATGAATTTACATGATATAGACTAAGAAAATAATTATTGAACTGTATATGATATGAAAAAGCAATTTGTAATATAATAACTATAGATAATAATCATATTGTTATGCATCTACATAAATTGGCGGAGCTTTAGAATATCAATGTCCATTCTTCGGAAAGGATATTAAAAATATCCTCCCCACTAACTCTCTACCAAAGAGAGAGAGAATGAGAGTGAGGGAGTGAGTGAGTGTGAGTGGGTGAGTATGCGAGAGAGAGAGAGAGTGTGAGAGAGCAGAGCATCTCCAACAACTTTGAAAAAAGACAGAGAGAGTGACAGAGTGAGAGAGCAGAGCGTTTCCAACAACTTTTTCTCCAAGATCTGATGATATTCTTAATAATTTGAGCATTTTTTGAATGGATAGCAGTGATGTGATGCTGCTGACAAGTTTCATGTATACTACAATATTGATGGAGAATGCTGACGCTTTGATGCTCACTTCAAATTGTTAGCATTTGTTGGATGGGTAGCGTCATAGCCTCCTCTAATATAATATCTCCTGTATTAGAGGAGGCCATGGTAGCGTTGACGGTTTATCTATGCTAACAGTTTTACTTTCCTTGCCCTATTACCATAGGTAAGGAAAGTAGTGCTTTCCGAAAAAAATAAGGTACCCCAATTTCTGAATTTCTGTACGTGTCAAGGTCCCCTGAGTCCAAAAAGTGGTTTTTGGGTATTGGTCTGTATGTGTGTATGTGTGTATGAGTGTATGTGCGTCTGTGTACACGATATCTCATCTCACAATCAACGGAATGACTTGAAATTTGAAACTTAAGGTCCTTACACTGTAAGGATCCGACACGAACATTTTCGATCAAATGAGATTCAAGATGGCGGCTAAAATGGCGAAAATGTTGACAAAGAAAGGGTTTTTCGCTATTTTCTCGAAAACGGCTTCAACTACTTTGATTGAAGTTATACCCAAAATAGTCATCGATAAGCTCTATCAACTGCCACAAGTCCCATATCTAAAAATTTCAGGAGCTCTGCCCCATCTATGCAAAGTGTGATTTTAGATTCCCAATTATCAGGCTTCAGATAGAATTTAAACAAAAAAAATTAAGTGGGAAAGATTCAGCATGAAAATCTTTACAATTTATGTTCAGTAACATTTTCACCTAAAATTGAAAATAAGCTTGAAATTTGAGAAAATGTAATTATTTAATTGCAAACTGTTGGCAACTGTTGATTCTATTAAATCATTCACTATGAAGAGATAGCAGACTTCGTGTGTCTGCAGTGCTATTGTCCTGTCACCAGCTGGCTCAAATCTTTGAATAGTAGATTTGATATGCGCGGGAACACTAGCGTCAGTTGATCAATTTTCATAATGGCAAGGAAAGTTGTGTGAGTGCGCCACACAAGATTTTTACAGAAGTGAATGAACTGGTAACATAAAATCTATAACGAATGTCGACAGTTTGACGCTTACCTCTAAAAGTGTGCGTTTGTTGAATGGTAAGCATTATGTTATCTATAAGGAGTCCTGAAAGATTGGCGTGAATTTGACTCTAGACAGTTTGACGACCCGGATTATCCTCAACCTATCAGAACTGGTGTTACTTTTGTTTTGTTCGTTCCGAATATTTGTTTCGGCGCTCTGGAATATCACAGTTCACTTTCTGATTCTATTTTTACGTGATACAGTTCTTGGGGAACCGAAAGTTGGGTTTAGAAGCGTGGAATTGTTGGAGTTTGATTCCAGGATTTATCTTGTTCCATCTACTTTGTTTGTTTTGTATGAAAGACTTATAACTAGTAGTTCTGTGAACAGTAGACCTCGCGCTCAGTGAGTTACATTGTCCTGTTATGTTTTCTCAAAAATTAATAAATAATTTATCAATTAAAAATGTCTAGAAAAATCCTAAATAAACATAGAGCTTTTTGTCCTATATCGTACCGTGACATGTCGTCCCGGAATGTGTGTGTGAGTGCTGTTATCAGGTCTGGCTGCAACTGTCTACAACGATGATGGACAGATACAATTTTCAAGATGATCTATGTTTTTTAAAGGGGAGTATTATAGTCAACTATCTACTAACATTAATGGAAAGATACGTCATTTTCAAGATGTTCAATGTTTTTGAACGGGTAGTATTATAGTCCACTAGACAGCTGATTTATGATGAATAATTTTCTATAGTCTGTTTTTTACTTTCCTTGCCCTATCACTATTAAATGAAGGTAAACCAATTTCTAAATTTCTATACGTTTCAAGGTCCCCTGAGTCCAAAAAAGTCGTTTTTGGGAATTGGTCTGTATGTGTGTGTGTGTGTGTGTGTGTGTGTGTGTGTGTGTGTGTGTGTGTGTTGTGTGTGTGTGTGTGTATGAGTGTGTGTGTCTGTGTACACGATATCTCATCTCCCAAGTAACGGAATGACTTGAAATTTGGAACTTAAGGTCCTTACACTATAAGTATCCGATACGAACAATTTCGATCAAATGCAATTCAAGATGGCTGAAATGGCGAAAATGTTGTCAAAAACAGGGTTTTTTGTGATTTTCTCAAAAACGGCTCCAACGATTTTGATCATTTTATTCCTACAATAGTCTTTGATAAGCTCTATCAACTGCAACAAATCTCATAACTGTAAAAATTTCAGGAGCGCCACCCCATCTATACAAAGTGTGATTTTAGATTCCCATTTATCAGGCTTCAGATACAATTTAAACAAAAAATTTCAAGTGGAATAGATTAAGCATGAAAATCTCTTCAATTAATGTCCAGTAACATTTTCACCAAAAATTGAAAATAAGAAAATGTGATTATTCAATTACAAACTGTTGGCAACTGTTGATTGTATTAAATCATTCACTATGAAGTGATAACAGACCTCATGTGTGTCTCCAGCGTTATTGTCCTGACACCAGCTGGCTCAGATCTTTGAATAGTAAACTAGTACGCGCGGGAACACTAGCGTCAGGTGATCAATTTTCATAACTGCAAGGAAAGCTGTGTGAGTGCGCCACACCAGATTTTTTGAGTAGAGATGTAAAATGTGAGACAAAAAAGGTTGATTTATATGATTTAGTTGTTTTGTCATTGTTGTAAAATAATTACTCAAAAATTTACAATTTGTAGAGATTTGAGTGAAATATTTTTGTTTTTAATCAGTTTTTTAAAAACTCCTCGATCTTGTAAAGAACACAGGTATTGGTTTGCCTAACTAACATACTACTTGGGAACACAATAAGCTCCGGTTGACGTGTGGGGTTCTTTGAACCTTTGGATCCTTGAATTCGCCGTCCCTTCAAAAACATAACATAACAAACAAATCAAAATCAAAGTTTATTCATCAAAAACAATTACAATACAAATTCGGATACTATAACATTCAATACAATTGAAACAATGAAGTTTTATGCAATGAATAATTTCTTAATAGGCGTAGATAATTTAATGAATTATCACCCCACACCCCACTATAAATGATATGTGTCGGGGTATAAGTCATTAGTTGCTTATTGCGTGTTATAATTACCATTTACAAGCTTTATTCAGTGATTTAGGATTGATTATTGTTTTTCGGCTTTATATCAACATTGTGAAATTCAAAATCAATTTTATATCTGTGTTATCTTCCTCGGATGGTGCGGAAACTTTGGCAGAAATCAAAATTTGAACTTAACCTAATTGTTTGGACTATTTTTAATATGTGAAAATCCAGGAACTGAAGAAGTTTTGGGCAATTGCCTGTTTTTTCTTTCCTAATTATAGTATGTGTATCACCTTGAATAAATAAATAAATAAATAAATAAATATAGGATTAAAGTTTTTTATAATTAAATTAGTAGAAATTTATAATAAAAAATTATTAAATTAGTACAAATTGATAATACATAACAAAATTATGAAATACAACATGCATCGACTTGGTCTTATACAGCAACTAGCCGTCAGGCTCGCTTCGCTCGCCATATCCGCTGGACCTTGTCTGGATCGTCCAAGAATGAGATCAGCATTTTTCAAATGTAGGACGATCATATGTTAGGACGATCCAGTCGGGGGTCCAGACTAAACGTCTGGCTAAACGGATATGGCGAGCGAAGCGAGCCTGACGGCTAGTTATATAATATTCCCAAGAATAGCTCTGATTCAAGTAGCAGTGCCCAATCAATTTTTCCGCGATAAATGCATTTCAATCTTCAACTTGGTGCCAACCTAACAAAGTCAACTCAACTTAATACCAACCTGACAAAATTATTAATTTAGTTACCAGTTAACAACTGTTTCGAAGAGGCTTTCTCTGTAGATTATAGTTCTATATTTACATATGGTATGGACATTTCTCAATTATAATTAAGAGAATAAGAAGAATATACATGCTAAAAGACGAACTTTAAACCCTTAAAAACCACCCTTGGAGTTAAAATGTTGCCAAAAGATTTTCTTAGTGCACCTCTAAAGGGCCAACTGAACATACCTACCAAATTTGAACGTTTTTGGTCTGGTAGATTTTTAGTTCTGCGAGTGAGTGAGTCAGTCACTCAGTCAGTCAGTCAGTCAGTGAGTCAGTCAGTCAGTCAGTGAATGAGTGCCATTTCGCTTTTATATTTTATATAGATACCATGTCATGTCAACAAATCAGATATTTTGATGAAGTCGATTAAAATTTCGATGTCAAGGCTGAGAGCCCCCCATCAGCTGAGTGCATCTGCTAAAAACAGTTTAAAAGGATATTTAACTTTTTTGATGAATTTGGAAACATCGCGAGTATATATTTTCATTTTTAATATAATTATTATTTTTGATCAATTATGGAAAATTTTACCTTTCAAGCCCTTAAGGTTCCTTTATCTTTTAGGTCGTAGGTGAGTGAGTGAGTGAGTGAGTGAGTGAGTGCCATTTTTTTATATATATATAGATGCTCATATTCATTTATATCTCATACTTGGATCTTATTATCGATGTGTATTCAGTTACTGTTACAAATTCAACAAATGATATGGTATAAAATAAGATCATACAATAATTCCTGAAGAAAGTGATGAATTGGTGAAAAATGTTAATGAAAATCAACAGCAATGAGGGGATTTTGAAAAATAATAATTGCAAAACCGACTTGCACTCAATTGGCTTTGTTAGGCAGGCCAGGAGAATTATAAGGCAGAGAAAAACATGCAGAATAAGAAGGAGAAGAAGAGAGGATGAGAAATGGACGTGATTCACTGCCTCTTGTGTCTTGTCTCCTCTCTTCATTTCGGCTGCAGATTTTGCTTTGTTGAAAGGAGAGAGAAAAATGAGATAAGATTGTAGGAGAGCAGCTCAATTATCCAATGCACCCTCCACTCGGGATGTTTTGATTCGCCTCCTTTCTCTTCTTCTTCTTCTTCTTCTTCTCTTCTTCTTCTTCTTCTTCTTCTTCTTCCTCCTCCTCATTCTTCTCCTCTTCTTTTTCTTCTTAATCTTCTTCTTCTGCTTCTGCTGATCCTCGCTGCAATTCATTTCTGTTCCAATAACAAGCATATCTCATGCAGTCAAATTGGATGCTGCTCTCTCTCTCTCTTCTCTCTGTCTCTCTCTTCTCTCTGTCTCTCTCTTTCTCTCTCTGTGTGTATTATTAATTTACTGCCTATCTTGAGTGCTACACTAGGCTCGAGGGCTCATGTTTTGAGTGGTAGCAGCTTTTTCTCTTTTACCCTCTTCAACTTTTTCCTTAGTCTCCTTTTCTTTCTTCTCCGTCTTATTTTTTTAAAGTTTTATTTTCTTCTTCTGATCCTCATTTCTCTGCTACAAATGTTGCTTATTTGTAGAAAATACTTCGATTCAAACAAAACAGAACAAAAACAAATTCGTAAACACATTCACAATCTGAACAATACAATGAGCTGGTCCGTCTTCAACTATGGTTCCTGAGTTTACTTCAACATTCTATAGATATACCTCCTTCTTATTTTTTCAAGTTTTATTTTCTTCTTCTGATCCTCATTTATATGCTAAAAATGTTGCTTATTTGTAGAAAATACTTCGATTCAAACAAAACAGAACAAAAACAAATTCGTAAACACATTCACAATCTGAACAATACAATGAGCTGGTCCGTCTTCAACTATGGTTCCTGAGTTTACTTCAACATTCTATAGATATACCTCCTTCTTATTTTTTCAAGTTTTATTTTCTTCTTCTGATCCTCATTTATATGCTAAAAATGTTGCTTATTTGTAGAAAATACTTCGATTCAAACAAAACAGAACAAAAACAAATTCGTAAACACATTCACAATCTGAACAATACAATGAGCTGGTCCGTCTTCAACTATGGTTCCTGAGTTTACTTCAACATTCTATAGATATACCTCCTTCTTATTTTTTCAAGTTTTATTTTCTTCTTCTGATCCTCATTTATATGCTAAAAATGTTGCTTATTTGTAGAAAATACTTCGATTCAAACAAAACAGAACAAAAACAAATTCGTAAACACATTCACAATCTGAACAATACAATGAGCTGGTCCGTCTTCAACTATGGTTCCTGAGTTCACTTCAACATTCTATAGATATACCTTCTCCTTATTTAAGTTTTATCTTCTTCTGATCCTCATTTATATGCTAAAAATGTTGCTTATTTATAGAAAATACTTCAATTTAAACAAAAACAAATTCGTAAACACATTCACAATCTGAACAATACTATGAGCTGGTCCGTCTTCAACTATGATTCCTGAGTTCACTTCAACATTCTATAGATATACCTCCTCCAATTGTATGTGGAAATCTTTTGAACGCAGTTGGTTGTATTGAATATTATATGCGTTTCTCTGGAAATAGTCACATGGACTGGAAGGGGCCTTTTGCAGGCAAGAATGATGTTTCTAGTCGAGGCGTTAGCCGAGACTAGAATTTCATTTCAGCACTGCAAAAGACATTCGTCCAAGTAACGTACACTATTTTTTGTCATAATAATATAAAGAAGAATAATTCAGGAATAGAAAACATTACCTGCTTGTGCTGAGGTTACTACATGCATTCTATAAACATAACCTAGTTTAAAAATTCCGAATCAGGAATTTTGTGGAAGTTGACAAAAGTTCCACCTGGAGCGCTGAAGGTGATTTTTTGTAACAGTTTTGCTGTTCCTATTTCGGAACTAGGAAACATACTCGACTGTAAAGAAAACATAATATGGTTTCATTACAGTAGAGTATACTGTAAAGAGAAACATATGTTTATTTGTTCTGCAAACAGCTGTTTACCGGCTTGATTTCATGCATGGAAAACAGCTGAGATTGAATGACTATGTCAAAAAAATCTGGTATGGTACACTCACACAACTTTCCTTACTCATTGAACTGTAAGCCTCATTCTTGAACGAGAATAATTTAGGGGAATAACATAATGACGATTGGCGGCGACGTATTTGAAACTACGATCACAATACTGTATGTGTAATATTATAATTATTGTTTTAGAGTACTTTTTCCTATGTGTAAATTGTGAAATTTGATGAATTTTTAAAAGGCGTCAAAACAGATGTTCTACAGATTAAATATCTCGACTATGTGTTCTTTTTATAAACTGCTCTACCTACCTACCTCATGCACGAGATGCACAAGAATGAGGTTACAAAATCCATTTCTCAAGGATGGGGTGACCCCCCCATTAGTTCCCCAGGAAAAAGACTCGTGCCAGTTGATAGAGCTGATAAATAACTATACAGGGTATGAAATTGAAAAAAATCGGTCACGTAATTTTCGAGAAAATCGTGAAAAACATGGTTTTTTAGTAATTATTTGCCATTTCGCTCAATAATATTACGGAGCTCCTGCGATTTTCCCAGAAATGAGACTCATGTCGGTTGATAGGGCTTATGAATTTTATGAATGGTATGAATTTGAAGAAAATCGTTAGAGCCGTTTTTGAGAAAACCGTGAAAAACATGGTTTTTTAGTAATTATCCGCCATTTTTCTCAAGAATATTACGGATTTTCTGCAATTTTCCCAGAAATGAGACTCATGTCAGTTGATAGGGCTTATAAATAGCTATCCATGGTATAAATTTGAAGAATATCGTTAGAGCCGTTTTTGAGATAACCGTGAAAAACATGGTTCTTTAGTAATTATCAGCCATTTTTCCGCCATCTTGAATTGAATTTTATTGAATTTCTCATTATCGGATCCTCATGGTATAAGGACCTTAAGTTTAAAATTTCAAATCAATCGGTTAATTAGGAATGGAGTTATCGTGTTCACAGACATACACACATACACACACACACACACAGACCAACACCCAAAAATCATGTTTTTGGACTCAGGGGACCTTGAAACGTATAGAAAACTTGAAATTAGGTACCCTAAAAATAATCTCCACTTGACAATTTTGAAACTGAATTTGCTGCCACAAAGTTCTAACATTCGACAACATTGTCGAGTAGTTTATTCGCCAGTCTACAAAACAATTGGTCCAGTCCACTTCTTCTTCTCTCTCTTCTTCTTCTTCTTCTTCCACTGCGTCTCCTTCTCCTCCATCCTCTTCTTCTTCCTTCTCCCTCTACTCAGCACTCGCCTCCCGATTTTGTTTTCCTGTTCTTGGGTGAAAAACTTGGACGATCGACTCTATTCGGTTGAAGCAACGGTTGCATGGAGCAAAACAGTTCCAAGTACAGAGCGGTATAATAATGGTGAAGTGTCTGAAGAGAGATAGAAAAAGGAAAGAAAGGAGAGAAATATTGGGAAATAACTCACTCACTGGAACTGGAATCACCGGAAAAAGAGTGGGCGTTCTGTTTTATACTGCAAGCTCTGTGGTGCCAGATATCTTCTGCAGAAAAGTTTTGTCTGGTACTTCTTGCTTCTTGCCTCCTCCTCATCCTCCTCTTCCTCCTCCTCTTTGTCCTCTTAGGACTTCCCCTTTTCTTCTGATTATAGTTTTTCTTCCACTTACTTCCCAGGGTCTTCATTTTTCCATAACTTACATTTTTATCGTTTTATACCATATTTTTGACCAATAAATTTTGATATCTTGTTTTTGTCCTCTTCGACCTCTTGTCCTATTTTTGTTCTACACTCCATTTCGTTCAATCTTCCACTGTTTTGTTCTTCTTATAGTTCCCTCCCCTTCTACTTCATATCAATTTTATTCTCAAATTCTCAAAATCTCACTTTCAATTTCTCAAAATTGAGTCATTCTATTCCCATTATTTTACCCCTCTCACATGATTTACTATGATTCTATTGTTATAATTCATTCGACTCCATACTATTTGTTCATTTTTTCTCCATTATCTCTCCGTCGTTATCCGTTCTTTGATATTACACCCTTTTTCTTCCAGTTATTCCTTCTCGGCTTCATCTCCATCTTTATCTTGACCTCACACCAATCCGTTCGTTATCATCTTTCTCTCTCTCCTCTTTTCTCTCTATCTCTGTAATTTTAGTTTGCAATGTATTTCTGTAAATTAATGTTTGCCAAAGGTCTCTTTATACTTGGCAAAGGATATTAAATAAATTAAATCAATCAATCTATTAATCTCTATAAAAATGATTTTCTTATTGTGATTAATATGATTAAAGTTCCTGAAGTTTAAACCTTTTTTTTAGTAATCAACCATAGTTTATTCCTCTCCTTTCCCCTCATTAACCCTTCCCTCCTCATATATTATTCTTCATTTTTCAGATTTTGAAATGCATGCTCATATCGTCTGCTATCTTCTTCAATCTATAGGTGCGTACAGATATACGCGCCGCGAACATGAGCAATTCACTTTTAATCATCTGATTATATCTGTATTTTCACAGAAACGGTAAGATACAGATATAAAAAGCTTGGCATCAGCTGATTAAAAGTGAATTGCTCATGTTCGCTGCGCGTATATCTGTACGCACCTTTATACGCGCCTCCAACACGCTCCGCGCACGCTCCGCAGTCGCTCCACGCACGCTCCGCACTCGATCCATAATCGCTCCGATCATGAATGTTACGGGAGATGTTAGCTCTTTTCGCGTTCCACTTTTGCTCCCCGGGTCGATCATCAATCGATCTGCTCGAGAGACGTTCGATTGCGGAGCAGAGTGAACGTCTGTACGCACCTTATAATGTAATAATCAATTTCGGATATCAGATAATGGGTGTAGATCTAAAGAAAATGATAATTCAACTTTAATATCATTGTGTGAAGATTTGAGCATTTTATCTCATATCTCCAGGCCTATCAATGACAATTCACGAGCAAACTTGAACAACATACATAAGAAAAGAACTGAATCATGTAAAAGGTATATATATCTCTATTGTTGGTTGGAACACTCAAGGATTTAATAGTAGTTATGATGAACTGACATGTTTGATAAAGGAGAGTTCATTCGATATAATATGTATAAGCGAGCATTGGTTAGTAAATACAGCTGAGGTTGAGTCTATAGGTATTCCTGGATATAAGATTGCAAGTTACTATTGTAGAGCCATATGACTAGAGGAGGAACAATGATTATAGTTAAGAATTGTCTTGATACTATAAAATTAAATAAATTAATGAATTGTCTGTAGAGCATGTTTGTGAAATATCAGCTATTGAGATTCCTATCCTTAATGTAATATGTTTGTCCATATACAGACCTGACCTAATCTTGAATTGTTCTTCTCTGTGTTTGAGGATGTATTATGTTCGCTAAATTGTGGAAATAAGTCATTGATAGTGTCAGGAGACTTCAATATCAATATCAAAGAAAGCAATAGAATTACAAGGAGTTTACTGGCTCTGACTGAAGCCTTTAACTTACACCCTGTAACCTTTGAAATTACCAGGCCAGGAAGAGATAATAGTGGAACATGCATAGATAACATTTTCACAACAATTCAAGAGGAGAATCGCATCTCATCGGTTCTGCATACAGTCATGTCTGATCATGATGCAGTTGTGCTGAAAATTAACAATGATGGTCAAGTACCAAGCCCTGTTGCATCATATAGATTTCTTAGAGTAATAAATAGTTCCCACTGTCAACATTTCTGTCATTTATTGAATAACTTCAATTGGTTGCCAATTTATACTTTCAAAACAATCACTGAAAAGGTAGAGTATTTTTTCCATCATTTCATGCAACAGGTTGAGGTAGCCTTCCCAAGTAGAAAAATAAAGTGCAAGGGACGCTTAAATGGTCAAATAAACAGATGGTATATGCAGAGTTAAAGAAGCTTAGAACTCAGTGTCTGACATTGTATAGAACGTATAGAGATACTGGAATAGAGAGGTATAATGTAGAATACAAATATTATAAGAATAAATATAGAGCTGCAATACATAATACTAAGCTTGAATACAACAAAAATTTTATAGGTAGTGATATAATAAATAACTCTTTGAATAGGAAAGATAAGAAAGAGCCGGCAGAAGAGATATATCTCCTGATATGTTCAATAATTTTTTTTGTAAATAGACACAATATAAATATAATGTCTCTGAGTGTAATAGTAGAAATGATGTGCCACTTTTTAATCATAATAGATGTATAAGTGAAAAATTCAAGTTCCCAGAATTCACAGTTACCAAAGTGTACAATACCTTGATGAAGTTGAAAAATAGCGAATCGTATGATGTATATGGTTTAAAATCATTAATAATAAAGATTGCAGCCCCTTACATAGCGGAAATTGTCACCTACCTGTTCAATGAATGTATAAATAACTGCATCTACCCAGATTTCCTAAAATATAGTAAAGTATTACCAATACATAAGGAGGCTCTAAAGGTCACGTCAGAAACTTTCGACCCATAACCATCATTCCAATTTTTGGTAAGGCTTTTGAATACCTAGTTAGTGAACCTCTTGTACAGTATTTTGAAGAGAATAAACTTTTTAGTTCAAGTCAATTTGGGTTTAGAGGTAATTTGAGCACAACATCTGCCATATCTGAGTTTGTGGAGTTTGTAATGAACGGAATTGAGGACAAGAAGAGGCAATGTTGCCAGAATGTACGATTATTCATGTGCTTTTGATACGGTCTCGCATGAAATACTATTAACAAAACTTTCTGCCTACAATATTGATCATAAAGTATTGAATTTTTTCAAAACATATCTAGAGGGGAGGTTCCAGTCAGTTTACCATTGTGGCTGAGTTCTGATTTCTTATCAGTAGAACGAGGGGTACCTCAGGGATCTATACTGGGACCAGTGCTGTTCTTAATTTATATTAATGACTTACCTACTTACTTGGAAGGCAATGGAAGAAGAATATTTTTATATGCAGATGACCTGGCAGTTATTATTAGCGATGGAATCAGACAGATGCAAAGTCCAATTTGGAACAATGTAATCTTTTGATTGACAGTTGAGTAAGGAAAATAAGTTACATATTAATGATAAAAAAACCACTACTATAAGTTTCAGTCTAGCCAACAGCCCAAACATTGAATCTACCCAGTTCCTCGGAGTTTTTTTGCAATCTAATCTTAAATGGAATACCCATATAGGAATATATATAATAGAGTACTAAGGGTCTTTTTATGTTGAGAAGGTTGGCTGGAAGTGTGACAATAGAGGTCTTGAAAACAGTCTACTTTGCGATTATCCACAGTCACCTAGCCTATGGTATAATTTTGTGGGGAAATAGTCCTTTGGCTGGTAAACTTTTCCTGCTACAGAAGAGAGCTATTAGAATATTAAACAATGAAGAGCCACGTATCATTGTAGACCATTGTTTATTGAGAATAGAATTCTGACTCTTCCTTCTATGTATGTCCTGGAGTGTCTGTGTTATGTCAAAAAGAACCTGGATAATTTAGCCTCAACTCTGATAGGCATACATACAATACAAGAGGGGCAAGTAATATAGGTGTCGAATTGTGCTCTTCCAGCGCATCATTGAGAAGTTTCAGGGCCCAATCTCTCAGATTTTATAATGCCCTTCCGTCATTGGTAAGAGACCTAGATGCCACCCAATATAAAGATAGAGTTAGGAAAGGCCTAATAAGAATGGACTTTACAAGGTACCTGAATTTTATAAAATTTCACAGTCTATGTAAATATGTTACTATTGTGTATGTTTAGGCTGTGTATACTTAGTTTGTAATCTTGTTTAATAAGTAAATTTTAGATGTAATTGTGTTTTAGCTGTGTAGACTTTTGTATTGTTAATTATTTTGTATTATTTTGTATACTTGTGACGATGACCAATGTTTTTTGTAAACCAAATGGTAATAAATATATTATTATTATTATTATTATTATTATTATATTATTCAGTTCTTTTTTTTTTTTTATTCAGTAGATATATAATCATCAAAATGAACAATACTAGAAATTTACAATTCACTAGAAATTTACAAAATAACACTTATCAACTAATATACATTGGTGTGGCTGGAAAAAGAAGCCTTGAGCTCCAGCCACGAGTTCGAAAATACTCTTTAAATTATTGGTACATTTGCCGTGATAATATTCTAAAATACAAACCAAAAGATAGTAAACCAGATAATAAATAAAAGAACTGGCCTTTACACGTACTGGATAAGAAATTCACGAATGACGCATTATCACGTCTGAACTACTGGACTGATTAACTTGAAATGTTGCATATAGATTCTTAATTTACCGAGGATGGTTATAGGTCTATTCAAAATTCTTCAAGATTTCAGTAGGTCAAGCTTTCAGTTTGTCAAGCTTTTATTAGACCCTTGCGGAGCACGGGTTACCTGCTAGTACATAATATTAATAATTACATTCATTGATAATCCTCTCACTCTTCTCTTGTCATCATTTTATCATTTTCCTGACAATCATAATCTCACTATATTCGTTCTACCATCATATATAATACTTTCTTTAGTGAGGTCCACGTTATAAAGGCAGTATTTGATTAGCAATGGTATTGCTATCCTTGTCTATCATTGAACAAAGCGGATAGCGCTATCTCTTTCCAGCTTTGCTCTTTTGCCAGATCGTCCTTCAACAATGTGGAATTAATTTTTAATCAACAAAATATTTTATCCTTATTTATGAAAATTCATTATGAGATTATTGAAAAATATTATTTCTTGCTTGATAAAATACAATTAAGCTATTTTAACGAGAATGAACAGTTAATATTACATCAATAAACCTGTATCAGCTACCGTCCATAGAAGGCATTGACAAGACAGAGGTTCGGCATCGTTGTTCTTCTATCTTTCTCCACTGCCATTATAACGTGGACCTCACCATAGGACCTCTGTATCCTTCATTGTCGTATTCTACTTGGTATTCTTGTCCTTTTTCTTTCTATTCTTCTTCCCCCTTCCCTCTTCCCTCTTCTCCTCCTCATCCTCCTCTTCCCCTCCTCCTCATCCTCCTCTTCCCCTCCTCCTCATCCACACTCACCAACCACTTTCAACTGACAAACTTTCCACAAAATCTCATACGATTCCCTCTCTCCGTTGTTTACTTCGTTACCTTCCAGACACCCACTATTATCCTATCTCTTTCTCACTCGCACACAATTATAACTCATATTTCTTTCATATTTTTCAGTTGCTCGAATTCTTAAAGGAAGCTACCTACTTCTTCTTACAATTCCACACCGCCAACAGAATGAGTTATAATGCCACAATAATTGAAGAATTTCGCTCGTATTTCAAACCAAGTTTCCAATCTTCTTATTTTTATTCTCCTATCTTTCAACTTACTTTCTCTCTCCACTCTCTCAATGTTCGTATTTCTCCTCTTTTTCTCTTGTCTTCCAAATCTTCCACCATTTCTTTCTATCTTCTTCTTCTTTTCTGAGAAGATGCAGGGAGTAATGATACAGAAAATAATAAAATCTGCAGATGGAAATTTCTGAGATTTTTGCATTTATTCAGAATGATAATGGATTAATTGACCGAGCGAAGTGAGGTCTAAGATTCAAGTTTAAGTTTTCAAATAAATATTGATAAAGTTAAATCAGCCGCCATTTTGGATAAAAGTATCATAGAACATTTTTATTGATGTCATCTTTCTCGTTTTCAAAAGGCCTTTAGAATGTTGTACCACAAAATGGGTGGTTACATTTGTAATATTCGAGTTACAACCCAAGTCACCCCCTTGAGGGGTTGAAATTCAGTAAGTTGTAGTTGAAAGGTAGAGTATTTGACCAATAACTTATCCTGAAAGCTACAGTATTATATATACAACAGTCTCCAACTTATTAAAGGGTTCCCATAAATAATATGACATAAATAAATAACATATGACTCACTCTTTATAAGAATCTCATTTGACTGAATGAATTTGAATGATTTTGAATTCAATTTAGACTAAAGGAGAATTGACAAAAAATAGAATCGTAGCTTGTAATAAATCACTATAGCAAGAATAGGAGAACGAATGTATTAATCTAGACTACACTGAAACCGACAGAAATTCCGTACAGGTATTTTGCAACAATTCATTCAAATGAAAGTGAATGAATGAATTGAGACTGAGCATCATCAACTAGACTGTGAAATGGCGGCCATCTGTAGTGGTAATGTCTCCAACTTAGTTTCGAAGCAGCAACTTTGTGCTTGCAGAACGAAGTACCAGTCGTAGCAAAGTTGTACTTGCAAAGTTGTACTTGAAGCGGGATTTGCACTAACAACTTAATTACTACACTCGCCGATTATTTGCTCTCTGCAATTTAATGCCATACAATCAGCGTTATATTACTGACCAAGTTTTTATTACCTGTACAGCACTTCTTATCTGGAGTGGTTGATACTCAAGGGGGCGATTTGTTGTAATTTTTTTTATTAAAATTGTATGTATTGTATCTCTTAAGCTGCGTACACATATACGCACTTCCAACCCGCACCGAGCACACTCCGCCTTCGTACCGCCCTCGTTCCTCCATCGAACCACAGTCGCTCCACCCGCGCACCCATCATGAACGTTACGGAAGATGTTAGATCTTCTCGCGTTCCCCGGTCGAACCACTGTTGCTCCTCGGTCGATCATCAATCGCTCTGCTGGAGTGACGTTCCGTTGCGGAGCAGAGCGAAAGTCTGTACGCACCTTAAAGAAGGGTGTACTTCACAAATTAAATATTGGATTGTCTCTGGAATGTTGTCTCATGATCATTATTGTTTATTTGCATTATTTATTTATTGGATAGAGTAAACAATACAATACAAAATGACCGAATTTGACTTATGATGCATGATTTTGGACCGCCTTGACGAGCCGAGAAGAATGAAGTGTAGTACGATTGAATCTGAGCATTGTGTCAAAAGTTATAAGTGTTTGAAATTTTGATCCTTGAGGTGTCCTTAAGCGCGTCTCTCCACTAGGAAATACTGAAATGAAGTACATCTAACGGGTGATTCTCATAGAACATGATGTCATGAACTTATGTCATAGTGCGAAATATCAATGTGAGGACAATGTAGTTGGTGATGATGGTTGAAGCTGAAATTTAGGTGTTTTTCACAATACAAGGAGCATTGTTGTCAGGTGTACCTGTAAATCTATTTGAGATAGAGCGCTCTCCCTGATCTCAGATTGTAGAGCACAAAAATACGCCCAGAGGGATTTTGAATTATACATCTGAATGTTAACAATCGGAAGATATTGTTGATCAAAAACTAAAATTCATCAAAATTGATTTTTCCTTCAAATTTCAATCATTTTTGAAAAATCATAACTCAGTACTCATTGGAGATAGAGAGTTCCGAATGGTCTCGTTTTATTTGGAATTTTATAATCTAAATAAAAGGAGAGAGCAAATTTTTCTGTCCGATTACAAGATTTAGCAGAAATATCTGAAAACTGGATAATGAGCCGAAAATACGAGGTTTTAGGGCCACCCTGTATCTAGCAAAAGGAAATTTTCCATGAAGAAATTGGTTCTGGATTTCTCTTATGTACCCAAATAATATATTAAAAAATCAGAACTACAATATAAATTGCATGCACCAATGTATATAGTGACTGGACTATATAAATTGCATGCACCAATGTATATAGTGGCTGGACTATATAAATTGCATGCACCAATGTATATAGTGACTGGACTATATAAATTGCATGCACCAATGTATATAGTGACTGGACTATAGGTTAAGTCCATTTCAATTTATACTCTAAATCATCAATCTGAATATACAATTCAGAATAAAACAAACAACTTCAAATTTAGATAGATTAATAATAAAACTTCCGTAAAAACATAAAACTAACTTCAAATTCACAAAATAATTCTTTGAAAACAGATAAATTTTGAGCTCGAAAATATCACGTCCACCAAGACAACAATCTCAATTAATTTAATCTTAATTATTTCAGTTTATATTATCTCATTTGTGTATGCTAAGCGAATTCCTGATTTTATTTTCCAATTATGAGATATGCTCCAGTTTGCAGACCAAGTTCAATCTTTAGCAAGCAGTATTGTATTCATTTAATTGAACATTCATTGTACGCATTTTTGTTGAATTTATTTATTTATTTATTGGATAGAGTAAACAATACAGTAGTTGGAAAAGAAAAAAACAGGCTATTGCCCAAAACTTCTTCAATTTCCTAATTTCGCCTTTAATTGTCCAAATATTATGTGGGTTATATCCATATTCAATATTTGATTATTGTTAATCTCTAAAGTACTTGTCATTGAATAGAAATATATTTATTTATCTCTTTTCTGTGTAGGGCTACTTCTATAGAAATAGAAAGAAAGATAAAAATCTTTGTAACCTTTTTGAAATATTTAATCACAACATTGATATCACTTGAAAATGGCATCAATGTCCGAAACATGTTGTGATTAAATATTTCAAAAAAGGTACTAAGATTTCTATTTTTCTTTCGAAATTTATTTATTTATGTATTGTGTGTATCCTAGGCTGGCCACTAACGATAGAACATGTTGAATGTTGTTGTAACTGTTGAATTCTTGAATAATTATTCTCTGAGTTGATATTACCTTCTCCAGAGGAACTTCATCCAGTTCTCACATGATCCATGCATATAGATCATCATGCACATACACATGTTCATCATCAGCGAGAGGCTTCCAACCTAATTGACCGAACGAAGTGAGGTCTAAGATTCAAGTCGACGGTTTGGCATTTCTCTTAATGTTTAAATGTTTAAATGTTTATATGTTGCGCATTTACGGCGAAACGCAGTAATAGATTTTCATGAAATTTGACAGGTATGTTCCTTTTTTAATTGCGCGTCGACCTATATACAAGGTTTTTGGAAATTTTGCATTTCAAGGATAATATAAAAGGGGAAAGGAGCCTCCTTCATACGCCAATACTAGAGTAAAAATCAGACTATAGAATTATTCATCATAAATCAGCTGACAAGTGATTACACAGATGTGTGAAGAAGCCAAGTCTATTGCTGTATTTCCATAAGGTCTATAGTTTTAATCAGGTACTTGTGGATGAGAATACTGCGTGAGTTCTGCTGTTCACAGAACTACTAGTATAAACAATGGATAAACCACTGGAAAATTACAAATTATTATATTGAAAAAATGAATAAACCTCAAATAGAGCTGCGAAGAAAAAATAGCAGGAAAAAATTGGAGATACAAAATCCTAACCTCAAAAAGATTTGCTGGAAGTCTTTCGCTGTGATGAGACAACAAAGTATGACGACTTATTGTTAGTGACCAGCCTTATATATTATACATTATTTTTCAATTAGTTTGTCTCATTATCTTGTAAAATTCTAAAAAAATTGTAATATTCTGTTGGGCTGCTGTGCAATTTTAAATAATAATTCTCAATTGTTGCTGTATTCTTTAGAATAATAATTCTCTCAGTTGAAATTATTCTGTGCTGAGAAACTTCATCCAGTCTTTACATGATCTACGACATACTGTATTTATATCGTAACAATTTAAATAATAGATTCTATTCTCATTTGTTCCAGGTACGTTCTCAAATTGCCGTACTTATCAACAATATTGAGTAAGTTTCTGATTGGAATATCCCTAAATTCTAAAGTTATCTGAGAACACTCAACTGAAAGTAAACAATCAATAATATATTCATGTTTACAAATGTAGTGTGTTAATTCACTAAAAACAATGTTTTACTATGATCGAAATCAACCTGTCTTGTTTATAGTGTAGTAACAGATACATTCTATTCTCCAAACATTTTATATTAGTTTATTTCCAAAGTAGATACATAAAGTACGTGTCGGTTAAGTAACATCATAGAGAAACAATGGCGTAATATCCCATGGTATAGGGAATTTATGTCGCAACTTTTACTGTTATCTCAAGCCGATAACTGTCGACTATTGTCAATTTTTACTGTTTTGTTGGGGTGAGAGTGTATGAACGGCACAATTTGAGAGACTACCAGCGTCACACAGCTGCATGGGAAAGAACTACGTGAACTATCGTCTTGGGATAACAGTAAAAGTTGCGACATAAACGCCCTATACCATGGGATATCTACTCATGCTATCGTTTCTCTATGGTAATATGGAATAACATTTATATCTAGTATATTGAGTGTTTATTCATATTACATTTAATATCGGGGCACCGAGCTTCGCTCGTTATATATTTATTGACTTTTGATAAACCGAACACAATTCTTTAAAATGATTGGGGAAGTACTAACAGGCACAGCCCAAAACACTGTTTCTTTCCCGAATTTTGATTTATACACTATAAATAGTCCAGAAAGTAGGTTATGCTTCATACACTTGAATTCAGGTACAATTTCCTGTTCAACCATTTGAAAACAAAAAAATTATAATCTAGATTATATACAAACCCAAATAAGATAACAAAATAACACTCACTAATCACTTAAAATTGTCAAATAATGATCAACTTTGAAAATTATGATATACTCCAGTTTAGGAGGATTGTCATCTCATGTCAACAAATCAGATTATGTTGATCAAATCGATTAAATTGCCTAGCTAGATGAAATTTCTCGCTGATTGATTATGATAACACAGCTGGAAATAATTATGTCTCTCTCCCACACAGGCACACGCATCTTCTGTTATCGAGAGATGACGAAATTATCATCTGTTTTCCAAGGATGAATTATCCTTTTAATGTCGTTCAGCGAGTTTTCCAAAGAATGAGACCTAGTGCAATCGAATTTTTATATCATAAACCTACTATGTTCCAAATTTCGTGAAAATCGTTAGAGCCGTTTTCGAGATCCGTAAAACATAAATAACCAGATATATAAATACAGAAATTGCTCGCTTAATATAATAGGATACTATTTAGTCACATCTGTTTTTAGAACTATCTCACTGCACTCTAATTTCGCTATCAAATACGTATATTAGTACATGAATTTTACATCTTATGAAATGCATCAATTACAAACTCAACACTAACATGCAAACATACGTGAAGTCATATCCTGTTTTGTGGACTGTCATACGTGGAAATAGCAACTCATGACCTATTTGTCATGAATGTTTCCCAGTTAAATGCTTGTTAATGCATTCACAGTTCAGTTTAAATGAGAGATCATTCTGGCTATTGTGCAGTTTGTCAGAATATAGCTGGCGAGTCCGGTAATTTGATGGAGAATAGCTGCATTCCTCGCTTAATTGGCAGGAAATGGGAATTGAAATTTTCGATTTCATTTCATTTCACGGCTGGTTTTTACTTTCCTTGCCCTATTACCATAGGTAAGGAAAGTATTGCTTTCCAGAAAAAAAATTAAGGTACCCCAATTTCTAAATTTCTATATGTTTCAAGGTCCCCTGAGTCCAAAAAAGTGGTTTTTGGGTATTGGTCTGTGTGTGTGTGTGTGTGTGTATATGAGTGTATGTGCGTCTGTGTACACGATATCTCATCTCCCAATTAACAGAATGACTTGAAATTTGGAACGTAAGGTCCTTACACTATAAGGATCCGACACGAACAATTTCGATCAAATGCAATTCAAGATGGCAGCTAAAATGGCGAAAATGTTGTCAAAAACAGGGTTTTTCGTGATTTACTCGGAAACGGCTCCAACGATTTTGATCAAATTCATACCTAAAATAGTCATCGATAAGCTCTATCAACTGCCACAAGTCCCATATCTGTAAAAATTTTCAGGAGCTCCGCCCCATCGATGCAAATTCTATTTTAGATTCCCAATTATCAGGCTTCAGATACAATTAAAACAAAAAAAATCAAGTGGAGTAGATTGAGCATGAAAATCTCTACAATTAATGTTCAGTAACATTTTCACCTTAAATTGAAAATAAGCTTTAAATTCGAGAAAATGTGATTATTCAATTGCAAATTATTGTTGATTCTATTAAATCATTCACTATGAAGAGATAGCAGACCGCATGTGTGTCTCCAGCGTTATTGCCCTGTCACCAGCTGGCTCAAATCTTTGAATAGTAGACTTGAGATGCGGAGGAACACTTGCGCCAGGTGATCAATTTTCATAACGGGAAGGAAAGTTGTGTGAGTGCGCCACACCAGATTTTTTGTATACTAGTAGTATGTTACTTGTAAAGTGAAAGAATAGTCAGAGTTCAATGTCCTAGAAATGAGAGACCTTAAAAATAGTAGGAGAGTAACCAGTAACAGTAAAAATTGTGATTAAAGAAGGGAAATGTTAAGTAAGAATTGAAAATAGTCTCACTAAAAAATACAGCGCTGTTAACTGTTCCCACTCATATGGCCGCAACAAAAATATTTAATAGAGTTCAGTAACTTTGAAACTATGTATGTGGAGAGTGCAAATATTTCTACTGAAAATGATAATATTACACACCAACTGATATAGCCGTCTCATTATTATATGAATATCGGGGCACCGATCTTCGCTCGTTATTTATTTATTGATAAACAGAACACAATTCTTTAAAATGATTGGGGAAGGACTAACAGGCACAGCCCAATACTGTCTTTCCCGAATTTTTATTCATACACTATAAATAGTGTAAAAAATAGGTTATATTCCATACACTTGAATTCAGTTCGAAATTTCAGTCCAAACATTGAAAAAAGAAAAATCAAGTTTTAATTTAGATTGTTCACAAACCATAATAACCATATGGTTTAATAACATAACAAAATAATACTAATCACTTAAAATTATAAAATTATGATTAACTTTGAAAATTATGATATACTAATAAAAATAATGATAGAAAAATAATGATTTCTAATTTAGAATGATATACCATGTCTTGTCAACAAATCAGATTATTTTGATCAAGTAGATTAAAATTTCTTGATAATATTTCTCGTGAGATAAGCTGATTCATTACACAGCTGAACATAATTCTGTCTCTCTCCCACACAGGCACACGCATCTTCAGTTATCGACAGACGACAAAATGATCATCTGATTTTCCAATGATGAATAATAATTATTGTCATTTTCATGTCCTTCAGCGAGTTTTCCCAGGGATGAGACTCAGTGCAATCGGATGTTTATATCATAAACCTACCATGTTTCAAATTTCGTGAGAATCGTTAGAGCTTTTCTCGAGATACGTTGGATATATATAACCATATAAATAGCCAAATATATAAATATATAGGTACAGAAATTGCTCGCTTAATATAATAGGATATAAACTACTTTTGCAAGCATCTCGTAAGTTTGGAAAAGAGCCAGTATAGTGGTATGGATTGGCTGACTGATGTGTTGGCCTCTCTATCTATCTATCCATCTATAGTGAGTGATGCGGTGGCCTCTCTATCTATCTCTCTCGACCATCGTCAGCCAACCGGAAGAGGAAGTCACTGTCGGATGCCCTTTTCCGGTTTTTGGGTTGTGGAGGGGAAGGGGGAGTGAGAGAGAGAGAGTGTGAATGAGGGGGTTGGTACGAGTGAGTGAGTTCACGTGAATAATTAACGACCGCCGATCATCCGAATATAGATGATAGATGGTCGTCAGGGGGGGAAGCGTTTCACCATCAGTACACCGGATAGCTCCTGCAGTTCGTTTCAATTTTCACACTCGAATTAATTTTCACTTGTACCCACTGTCTATCTCTTTCTAATTTTTATTCACATAGCTTCTCTCTTTCTCTCACTCTTATTGTCTCTGGATTTCATTATTTAATATTGGGGCACCTAGGTTCACTAGTTATTCATTTATTGATAAGCAGAACACAATTCTTTTAATTAAATGATTGGAGAAGGACTAACAAGCACAGCCCAAAACTGTTTCTTCCCCGAATTTTGATTTATACACTATCAATAGTACAAAAAGTACGAACTTTAAACCCTTAAAAACCACCCTTAGAGTTAAAATATAGCCAAAGATTTCTTAGTGCGCCTGTAAAGGGCCAACTGAACATACCTACCAAATTTGAACGTTTTTGGTCTGGTAGATTTTTAGTTCTGCGAGTGAGTGAGTCAGTCACTCAGTCAGTCGGTCAGTCAGTGAATGAGTGCCATTTCGCTTTTATATATATAGATACCATGTCATGTCAACAAATCAGATATTTTGATCAAGTCGATTAAAATTTCGATGAAAAGGCTGAGAGCCCCCCATCAGCTGAGTGCATCTGCTAAAAATAGATTAAAAGGATATATAACTTTTTTGATGAATTTGGAAATATCGCGAAAATATATTTTTATTTAAAATATAATTATTATTTTTGATCAATTATGGAAAATTCTACCTTTCAAACCCTTGAGGTTTCTTTATCTTTCAGGTCGTGTTTACATTTTACAGCTGGCTATATGTCATTTTATGAATTTCGGGGATGAGATATTTTGATTTTCCACAGTCGCACTCGCTAACTCACTTTTATTATTATACACAGACGACGGAAGTCTCAGCTGTTTTTCCAAGGATGAATTATCCTTTTTAATGTTGATAAGTGAGTTTTCCCATGAATGAGACCCAGTGCAATCGAATTTTCATAAAATTCATAAACCTACTATGTTGAAAATTTCGTGAAAATCGTTAGAGCCGTTTTTGAGATCCGTTGGACATAAATAACCAGATATAAAAATATAAACATATACAGAAATTGCTCGCTTAATATAATAGGATATATTACATGACAATTGTTCTTAAAATGTATGAATTCAGGGCTACTTATTTTTATTTATAAAATAACATTATAGTACACTTTTTTATTTTCAATCTATTATTCAATTAATTTCAAAAAATGGTACTATAATTCTATTCTATAAATATACATGACAATTGATAAATTTAAATTTGTAGAAGGCTATTTAAATGACCGAAACAGGCAGTCATACCTATACTGTGGAAGTCAGATGATGATATTGATTGTATCCATGATAAAGTATGAGTTTAAGCTTATCAATAAATAAGAATAAGCTTTTTTTTATTAGCGTTGCTGAATAAGCATATCAGCAAATTGTTAGAAATTTCAACCAGCTCTATCATGGATCAATAGTGGAAACAGTGTTATGAAAGATAAAATTGTGGGGTGAAGGAAAATTCTAGGTGGCAAAATGATTGACAGATTGCCTTGCGTGTGAACGAGCAATGAATGGTCGTTTGATCCCGTGTTATCGACCCTATAATATTGTAATGGTCACTATCCAATCATGTATCCTTTTACATATATGTACATTTTTACCCAGTATGTAATAGTCAATACCTAGCTATTAACGTGTCCATCATTGCAGAAACACCTTCCTTCCTTTTTCCACATAATATGTGGAACATATTATGTTCTTTCTATATCAATCATTCATTTCTTCATTCTTTATTCATTTTTACAATAAGTACATTATCAAAATGAGAAAATCATCTTCTTTTTATACATTTAATACGTATTTGTATCTCTCCCAAATATACAAGCACACTGCCAATTTATGATGACAGAATAGTGTGATATTCGAAAAAAATCACTTGTTGCAAATCTTGAGATTTGACACTCAAAACTAAAACTGCTGCAAAAATCGTATGGGATTGTGAGAAATAGTCGTTTTATACATGAAATGGAAGATAATTTGATGCTCTACAATCTCGTGATTGGCACATTCTTGTTTCATCAGTTGTTGAAAAGTTATAAGACTTGAAAAAGCGAAAAAAATATAAGAAAATCTGGTTTTTCGAAAATGCATCACTTTAGAACATGAATATCTCGAATAGTATATGATTTTTTGGAAACCTCTATTTGACAAAACTTGTAGGAAATTTATTAAGCTTCATTTTTATGTAGTTGATTATGTCAATATAACACATTGTTTCCAAGATATAAGCAATAAGTTGAAATTACAACTTTCAAACCCCCCTCATCTTCTCAGCACACGATGTAGGGGTTGGGATTTTTGATATGCTCACCTTCAAACTAGTCTCAACAAAGCTGCGAAGTCGAAAATTGTGTTCCTAACATTCCCTTCAAATTTCATTGTCAACTGATCTATTGTTGCTGAACAGAAAATTTCACTCTCAACACTAAAATTGCTGCAACGTAGGGAAATGCGTAAAATAGTGAAAATATACACCAAATTGAAGATAATTTGATGCTCTATCAGCTCATAATCAGCACGGAATTTTTTCATCAATCGTTCAAAAATTATTAGGTCAAAAAGATTAAAAAATTGAAGGCATAAGGGTTTTTTCAAAAAATGTCTCACCTTCAAGGACGGATATCTCAGAAACTATGAGAGATATGAAAAAATTGTAAAGGACAAAACTTGTTGGTAATTTTGTAAGCTTCAATTTTGCAGAGAATACAAATGTTCATAAGATGAATAGTTTCCGTGATATATACGAAAAATGAAAAAAAATGGTACTTTCAAACCACCCCCACCCCTTTAGCACAGGGGGTAGGGGTGAGGACTTTTGATATGTTAATCCTCTAACTATCCTTAAAAGAGCTTTGGAGTTGAAATTTGTGTTCCAAACTTTTCCCTCTATAATCTTTCGTTGACTGGACTAATTTATTAATTCATTGGTATTTGAATAATTGCAATATCTCAGTAATTTTCATCTGTAGATGACATGTAAAAAAAATTATTTGAGTGAACTGCGTAAATCCATGTGTATAGGAAAGAGAAGCAAATAAAAACCACACGGCAGCAGAGTTTCGTGGCAAAAATATCAGTTTCGTGTGCTCGTATTATTTGTCAGAAATTTATTTTATTTTTTCCTGAGGTGGAGAATAGAATTGAACATGAAAGATAGCATAAAACGATTGAATTCATCGTACGCCTGAGGCCGGCGGCTTACGAGATTGCGTGTCAACCACTACTTTAATAGTTTTAGAAGATGATAGAAAAGGCGAAGGAGAAGGAGAAGGGACGAAGAGGAATAGGAGGAAGAAGAAGAAGAAGAAGAAGAAGAAGGAGGAGGAGGAGAAGAAGAAGAAGAAGAAGAAGAAGGAGAAGGAGAAAAAGAAGAAGTAGATGAAGAAGAAGATGAAGAAGAAGAAGAATAATGAGAAGAAGTAGAGAAAGAAGAGAAGAGAAAGAAGGAAAATAAAAAAGAAGAAAAATAAACTGCTGTCAAAAACCGCTCAATTTATGTTTTTGTATTTATTGCCTGTAGCAGTAGTCTTTGATGTTATTACCGTATTTCGTGTGTGAACTATTTTCTTGGATGGGGATGATGATGATGATGATGATGATGATGATGATGATGATGATGAGCCGTGAAAATTGAAGGAGAGAATTATAGTTAAGGACTTAACAATAAACGTTAGGCGTTACATAGGCCTAACATTTTTCAACAGTTTAGAAATATAATTAACAAATATTCATAATTATAATTAACAACTATTTGAAACTGTAGATAAAGTGTAAATAAACTGAATAAAATATCAGTGACTATTCGAGTAGGTTGAACAAAGATGTAATACAATTTTTAATAAATTGTATAATTTAATAAATTTGAATAATCAATCATTATTAATTTTAATAACGAGCAATTATGCAGAATCATTAGAAATATATATCTTGTAAACTGGCTGTTTTTCTTCCAAGATATATCAAAATACCAGAAGGCAATGAAATAATTCTGGTCAAATTAATTTTTTTTTTAATTAATATTATACAATAATAAATACACCAGTCACTTATTCACTTATTTTACTTCTACCTCTAATTTTATTTTACTTAATTCATTCATTTAGCTATCAATCAAAAAAGCAAAAAAAAAAATTACAAATTAGTCTGCAGTTTACGATCTTGATTCGTAACTTCCAAGCATATCAAACAACACAATAAGCAGACAGCATTGTTTTGATAAACAAGCGCCGTGTTGTGACGTCATCCGACTGGAGGTTTGGAAGAACTGTTCACAGTGATTCTCTCCCCATTGCCAATACATTAGTTGGATAGAAGCATACCACGCAAAAAGTGGTATGAGCAGCAGTGTGACTTATGTGTGTGCCTTATCAGAGCCATAGTTAAAAGGGGTCTGGCAAACGACTCTGCAACGAACATCTATTTATGGGCCAGTTATTAACTAATGGCTCTGTTAACTATGGGTGACTTTCTGTAGCGACTCTGCAACCAGGCAGTAGACTTCTTTCCCCACAAGAAGACTCTATAAGCTTAGAACGGTTAGAACACAGTACACTGTGCTTATATGCGTGCATAACCTTCTAGCCGCTGTTGAAGATTGATCACCCATCCAGGTGGTGCCTGCCTTGTCAGGGGCTGAACTTTGTTTCGGTTTAGTGGTGGGGGGTGTTTTAAGGGTAGAGGGGCGTCACTTACATCCCTAAATAACCCTTTTCTTCTCGGCAGCTCGATTACCATCAGCAAGTAGGCTGTCTTTTCTCCTAATGAATCACTTTGGGATTTCGGCTTGACTGAGGTAAAATTAGCTTTCTATTAACGAGTTAGTACTTTGAGAATTCAGACAGTATACTTGTTTGGGATTAGCATTGTCAATAAATCTTGTATAGTGAGGTCCATGTTATAATGGCAGTGTTTGATTAGCAGTGGTGTTGCTATCATTGTCTATCATTCAACAATGCGGATAGCGCCATCTCTTTCTCGCTTTGTTCTGTTGCCAGATCGTCTTTTAACAATGTAGAACTAATAATTAATTAACTAAATTTTTCATCTTATGTGTAAATTAATTATGAAAAATATAATTTATTGCTTGATAAAATATAATTGATTTTTTAAACGAGAATGAACAGTTAATATTACAATAATAAACCTGTATCAGCTACCATCTATAGAAGGCATTTGACAAGACAGAGGTTCGGCAACATTGTTCTCCTATCTTTCTCCACTGTCATTATAACGTGGACCTCACTAAAGTAGGCTTGTGATGTGTCTTTAACGATTAAATACTTTGATAATACAGCCAATTCGTAGTTGACGGGACCAAACGTTTACTAGGAATTATGGAGGAGGAGGATGGGTGAGATAGAGGCTATGAGGGAGGAGGATGAGAGGATGAGGAGGAGGAGGCCAATCAGGGAGGTTGAGGAAGAGAGAATGATATGAACTAAAGAATGTAAAATCTTCTTAAAATCTATTTATACAGTCTACTTATTTTTATTTATAAAATAACATTATAGGAGTGATTGTGTGTGAGGGAGAGAGTGTGTGTGTGAGAGGGTGAGTGTGAACAGGCCATTTATATCTTATTAGAGGCATAAAGAAGGCAATGAATACAAACTGTCTATAAGGCATTGGTTGGGGTAAGGGCTTCTAAATGTTGAGTATATTGGTTGTATCTAGAGCTAGCTGGGGGTCATACCACTCTCATGTCCCAATATAGCATCCTCCCACAACACTAAATTTCTCATAACCTCTACTAAAATTGCCTCTAATTCTCCTTCCTTTTTTCTTCTTCTTCTTCTTCTTCTTCTACTCCTTCTTCTTTTTCTTCTCCTTCTTCTTCTCCTCCTCCTTCTTCTCTTCTTCGTCTTGTTCATCAACTGCTTCTACTTGCTCCACTCTTTATTCTTCCTCCTCCTTCTCCTTTCAATTCGAACCACCATCTTCTTCATGCCCTTTAACCTTCCCTTTCCATCTTCTCCTTCTTCTTCATCTCCATCTCCTCCATCCGGATCTTTGCCTTCTTCACTACTATTCCTTTTCAGCTCTTCCGTTGGCTTATTCTTCTGATTTTCCATCATTTTCGCTTCCGTGGGACTCTAACTACTTCTAAATTTTTGATATTCTTATATTTTTTCATCCTCTTCTGATTCGTTCCAATATCCTTCTTCCTCCTCCCCCTCCTCCTTTTGGTAGAGAGTTAGTGGGGAGGATATTTTTAATATTCTTTCCAAAGAATGGACATTGATATGTCCAAAGCTCCGCCAATTTATGTAGATGCATAACAATATAATTATTATCTATAGTTATTATATTACACATTGCTTTTTCATATCATATACAGTTCAATAATTATTTTCTTAGTCTATATCATGTAAATTCTATAATTAGAATTAAAAATTATATATTCTATAATTCTAAATCTATAATTTTGCTGTATTGTAAGCTATTGTATATAAGTGTATAATACAGTATATATTGTAATCTACATAAATAAAGTACTCAATCAATCAATCAATCAATCCTCCTCTTCTTCTTCCTCCTCTCACTCATCAATTCCTCTCCTCCATCCACTACTCATACACCTCCTCCTCCTATTCCTAATCTCACATATCTTTCCACTTTTTTCTCACTTCCTCCTCACCCTTCCTTTCCAATATTCCCTGCATTCACACACTCCTTGTTATATTTTTCCTTATCCTCCTCCTTCTCCTTTACCACCTCATCATCACCCTTCTCATCCACCCTCTCCTTTTTCTATTCCTAATCTCTTTCATTTCCTTCTTCTTTTTTTCCTACTTCCTATTTCACACTCCTTTCCAATTATTTCCCTCGCTACACCTCCCCCTCCTTCTTCTCCACCACCTTATCCTAATATTACTTGTTCCCTTCTCCCCATATTCGACCTTTTCCTCTTCCTCCTCCGACTCCTCCTTCTCCACCTCCTCCTCACCTTTCTCCTCTTCCTCATCATAATCTCACTTATTTCCTTCTCCTCTTCTCTCATACACTTTACCAATTTTTTACGTCGCTACACCACCTCCTCCTCCTCCTCTCACTCCTGCTCCTCCTCCACCTCCTCCTCCTCCTCCTACTCTTGCTCCTCATCTATCTCCTCCTCCTCTCCCTTAAAATTACGCCCCTCCCTCGTCTTCCACCACTATTCTCTGGCCCCTTTTCACTCTTTTAAATTAATAATTGAAAGCTTAAATGGTTTAGACGACTGTTGGGGAGTGCACTGGTATGACTCATCGCAGCATGCATGCTGTTCATCTTTCTAGTTGGTGTATCAACGCATCCATGGTCACCCTTCCAAATGCAGCTCGTAACTAGCTCTAAATGGCACTTGTGAGCATTAGCCAGCCGTTCAGGCCATTTGTTAGACTCAGTGTCAGGTTCATGAAAATGGCTTTTAGTCAGAATTGAGCAATCGATGTGAGTCTTTAAGCTGAACTCTTTCGATTGATTCAATTCATAATATTGGGGCACCGAGCTTCGCTCGTTATCCTATTATATTAAGCGAGCAATATCTGTAAATATTTTTATATTTGGTTATTTATATTCATTTTTTGATATTTGGTTATTTATATTCATGGTTATTTATTTATGTTGAACGGATCTCGAAAACGACTCTAACGATTTTCACGTAATTTGGAACATAGTTGGTTTGTGATATAAAAATTCGATTGCACTAGGTCCCATCCTTGGGAAAACTCGCTGAACGACATTAAAATAAGCTTTAAATTCGAGAAAATGTGATTATTCAATTGAAAATTATCGTTGATTCTATTGAATCATTCACTATGAAGAGATAGCAGACCTCATGTGTGTCTCAAGCGTTATTGCCCTGTCACCAGCTGGCTCAAATCTTTGAATAGTAGACTTGAGATGCGCGGGAACACTAGCGTCAGGTGATCAATTTTCATAACGGCAAGGAAAAGTTGTGTGAGTGCGCCACACCAGATTTTTCAAAATGTTAGGTGCAGTATTATCGGATGTATCAGGAAATCTATGGGCCGGTTTCCGAACTCGGGATTCAGGAAAGTTCTAGACTTTAAGTACTAAACAAACAGCTGGAGTCAAAAAATTGGCTTTCCAAAACAGGGCGTAGTCACAGTAAATAGTTGCAGCTAAATAAATCTTTATTTTCTCATTTCTATAATTGGAAACATTTTTCCTTGACGAAATGAAACATTCCTAAATAATTTAAAATAGCTGAAACTTTACACTATTTTCTCCTTATTTTATTTTGTGTTCAATCTTCTAGTTTTTCGAAATTTAATTTAAACGTGACTTTGACAATGACTATGCCCAGTTTCGAAAAGACAACTTTCTGACTCCAGCTGTTTGAAGTCTAGAACTTAGCTAAATCCCGAGCTATGAAAACGGCCCTACATGTGATAGAAAGAGCACTCTACCTGGTCACTCACTCACTCCCTCTCAATCACTCTCTCTCACACACAGATACTCACTTTCTCTCTCATTAGCATGTGGGTGGACGTAGCACTCAATAAAGTACAATTAGAGCAAGCAAAGCTTGTCTGCAATAATTTATTCATGGGCTTTAATGTTATTATTTAGGTGGCTTTTGTGCTTTTATTGAGGGGTCTAGTGTTTTATTGGGGGTGTTATTGGCCTGACTAGTGAGACCTACGATAAGCGACATGCGCCACTATATAGTGCAGTACACGTTATAATCGCAGTGGAGAAAGATAGGAGAACGGCGTTGCCGAATCTCTGCCTTGTCACACTGCCTTCTATTGAAGATAGCTGATACCGGTATATCCAATGTCATATTTACTGTTCATCCTTGTTTAAATTAATCAATTACTGTATTATATTTTATATTTCATTCGTCAAGAATAGTTATTTGTGCAACTAGTGCGCATAGTGACTGTTTGCGGCACCGAAAGAAACGTTTACGCCCGAGCCGTAGGCTCGGGCGGACTGGCTTCTTGAGTGCAGCAGAGGAACTTTGCGCACGTATTTCACATTAAATTTTTCCTACAATTACCATTGAATATGAAAAGTGGGTAATTATGGGTAAAATGATGGCTGAAATCCATCAAATGTTTGTGTGTGTGATGCTGTTATTAATAACAACCTTAATTCATTTAAAAATCAATAATCCAATCGAAGTTGAAAATTCTCAGCCAAAGTTCTCATTTTTATTCATTCAAGAATCAGAAAAAATACAGATAGAACAAAAAATTCACATTCAAAATACACGCCAACAGCTGATTGTGTTGGCTGCAAGATGGCTGAACCGACAAGCGCGCGACCTAGCGGGAAGAATCGTACCTAATTTTGTTTCATCCAGCTAAAAACTACAGAAACAGGATTCAGAAATTTAGACTTTTGTTCAAATTACCGAAAAAAATGCTCAAAGTAAACTGAAAAATATTTATAAAAATAACAGAGAATATTTATTGTAGTATTCTTATGTTTTTTTATTTATATGGATATCGAACGGTAATCATTTAACCTCAAAATTCGAATTTTATAATGTATATTTGCTACTTTTCTTATTGCTTGCAGTTGAAATAATAATTATCAATAGAAAAGAACTATTATTTATTATTGAATTATGAGAATTCGTAAATGATGATTATTTAACTATGATTTAGATGAACATTATTCTTGTTTTGGATTTCTAGATTGGGATTTTTTCATAAATATAGGGTAGCCATTGAAATGATTCTCATCTAAATCTAACCACAGTCATTGTTACCAACTTAATTTTTGTTTTCGTACACTAATCGTCCATATAACCCACCAACTATTTTGTGTTGCCATGTTGCAAATCTGGAGTGCAAAAAAAATTTTTCCCGCACAAGAGCGGAAAAGTGATTCTTTGCGTTCTGTAATCAGTGCAGGAATGGCCACTTTTCAAGGTAACTGTAGGAAATAGTTATTTGTGCAACTAGTGCGCAAAGTGACAATTTGCTGCACCGAAAGAAACGTTTACGCCCGAGCCGTAGGCGAGGGCGGAATGGTTTCTTGAGTGCAGCAGAGGAACTTTGCGCACGTATTTCACATTAAGTTTTTCCTACAGTTACCATTGAATATGAAAAGTGGGTAAATTATGGGTAAAATTGCCTGAAATCCATCAAATGTTTTTCTGTGTAATTTTATTATTGATAAAAACCTTAATCCTAAAATCCTAAAGTCATCGTTGTCCTTGGTTATAATATATAATGAATAATAATTAGCGCGTTGTGCTTGGTTGCACCTCTGCTCACTATAGCAGCCACAGCAGTCACTGTTACCAACTTCATTTTGATTTTGCTGCACTGTTGCTCCATATAACCTACTAAGTATTTTGCGTTGCCTTGTTGCAAATCTGGAGTGCAGAAAAATTTTTCCTGCACTAGAGCGGAAAAGTGATTCTTTGCGTTCTGTAATCAGTGCAGCAATGGCCACTTTTCAAGGTAACTGTAGGAAAAGTACATTTCTCAATGATTTAATAATGAGTTATCATAAGTGAGATTGAATATTTTGTGAATTGGTTATATTTCTGCATTGTTGTAAAACGATCTAGGAACAGTGCAGATGTGTTAGAGGATAACGCTAACTGCTTCTTCAAATGATAGACAAGGATAGCAACACCAATGTCAATCAAATCCTACCATTATAACGTGGACCTCACGATAATTTGTTCCACTGCTTCACGGCAATTCATGACTGCTATTTGGTCTAAATATCTATCGTTGATGGTGTAACGTTATTAGAATTCACATTGGTTCCCGATTTATATGGGTTGTAAAATATTCAAACAATACTTATAAAGTGTTTTTATAACACATATTTAGGATACCTTATATTTTGAATTAAGATTCTCCCAACTTACTTTATAAACTTCTGTATATTTTCGTTTCTACTTTCCTTGCCCTATTACCATAGGTCAGGAAAGAATTGCTTTCCAAAAAAAATTAAGGTACCCCAATTTCTTAATTTCTATACGTTTCAAGGTCCCCTGAGTCCACAAACATGATTTTTGGGTGTATGTGTGTGTGTATGTGTGTGTGTGTGTATGTGTGTGTGTGTGTGTGTGTGTGTATGTGTGTATGCCTGTGAACACGATAACTCCATTCCTAATTAACCGATTGATTTGAAATTCTAAACTTAAGGTCCTTATAACATAAGGATCCGACAATAAGAAATTCAATAAAATTCAATTCAAGATGGAGGAAAAAATGGCGGATAATTACTGAAAAATCATGTTTTTCACGTTTTTCTCGAAAACGGCTCTAACGATTTTCTTCAAATTTATACCATGGATAGCTATTTATAAACCCTATCAACTGACATGAGTCTCATTTCTGGGAAAATTCCAGGAGCTCTGAAATATTCTTGAGAAAAATGGCGGATAATGACTAAAAACCCATGTTTTTCACGGTTTTCTCGAAAACGGCTTCAACGATTTTCTTCAAATTTATACCATAGATAGCTTTATAAGCCCTATCTACTGACATGAGTCTCATTTTTGGGAAAATTGCAGGAGCTCCGTAATATTCTTGAGAAAAATGACAGATAATTACTAAAAAAACATGTTTTTCACGATTTTCTCAAAAACTACTTGACCGATTTTTTTCAAATTCATATCCTGTATAGTTATTTATCAGCTCTATCAACTGGCATGGGTCTTTTCCCTGGAAAACTAATGGGGGGTCCACCACATCCTTGAGAAATGGACGTTGTAACCTCCTTCTAGTGCATGAGGTAGGTAGGTAGGGAAGTTTATAAAAAGAACACAGTCATAGTCTAGATATTTCATCTGTAGAACAGCTGTTTTGACGACTTTTAAAAAAAATCATCGAATTTCACAATTTACACAAAGGAAAAAGTACTCTGAAAACAATAATTATATATACACATATAAAGTAGTCTGATCGTAGTTGCAAATATTTTGCCGCCAATCGTCATTATGTTATTCCCCTAAATTATTCTCGTCTAAGAATGAGGCTTACAGTTCAATGAGCAAGGAAAGTTGTGTGAGTGTACCACACCAGATTTTTACAACTTTCTCTTTCACACAACATAATCCTTTGAGCCCATTTCGATGACTGAATGTTTATTCTTTGTGAGTTTGTTACTTTAATTGACCGAGCGAAGTGAGGTCTAAGATTTAAGTCAACGGTTTGGTATTTCTCTTAATGTTTAAATGTTTATATGTTGCGCATTTACGACGAAACGCGGTAATAGATTTTCATGAAATTATGCAGGTATGTTACTTTTTAAATTGCGCGTCAAATATTACTACAAATATTGACAACAGGGTAAGCAGCTAGATGGAAATTCTATACTTTATACTTTGTGAAACTCGTTGAATAATTAGCATTACCGTCATTCAATGTAAATTAGTGTATAAGCCAGTAATAGTATATTTCGCACCTAGAGCAGAAAATGAGATTTTTCCAGCTCGAAATCGGTTTTCAAGTCCGAGGCCGTAGGCCGAGGACTAGAAAAGATTGAGAGCTGGAAAAACATTTTTGCCCGTGGTGCGAACGATATTTTTCGCCACACTACAGGTATTGCTGACAAAATAAATAAAGAATACAAAATAAAGAATACTCGTTAAGCTATCGTACCTATCTCTTGATTTTAGTGGTAGAAGATTTGCAGTAAGGATTTCAGATTCTTTTAAAATTTCACTTGGAATACCACAGTCATCTTCAAGCATTTTTGAAAATTCGGAATGCACTAATCAACAATAAATAATTGAATAAAACTGGTTGCGAAGCGAATTAGTTTGATTCGAAACTGGAACTAAAATCATGGCGACTTCAGCTTATTATGAAAGTGGACACTCGCCCGATCTAGCGGATGACTTATTAATAATAATTAGCGCGTTGTTTCCAGCCATAAGCGGCTGGAAAGAGACAACTTTCTGGCCTAGACCGGAAAAGAAACCCCTTTTCTGACGTCGTCTGCAAACAAGGTCTTTCAGATCTACGTAGGGACTGGAAAACAGCTGCTTTCTGTGCAGTGTGGCGAAAATATTGTAACATACATGAATAAAGAACTCTAATCTAATATAATCTCTCTCTCTATCCATCTCCCTCCCTCCACACCATTAGAACTATGGAAGAAGAACTCTTATCTATCTCACTCTTTCTCTATCCCTCTCTCTCTCTCTCTCTCTCTCTCTCTCTCTCTCTACATCTCTCTATCTATCTCTCCCTCCCCCTTACCATTAACTTGGGGCCAGTTTCAATAATGAACTCGGACAGTGTTTCTTAAAGGGAGAGGGGTTATGATAAAGGAAGAGGGAGGTCCAAGCCGAAGCTATTAATTTGTATGCACAATTAATTTCGGCTAATGTCGTATATCGTGCACATACATATACATATACAAGGGTGTGTGTCAGGTGAGGGGGAGAGTTGATAGGGGTGTGAGGAGTGGGAGTAGTGGCCTATCTTGCATTGCCATTAATCTTAATTAATCGGCTGATCACCGGGGCTAGCTGCTATAGGTGCAGTCCTTACTGGAACATGACATCCCCTTCCCTAAGGGCCTTACTTCTCCTCTATCCTTGTTCTTTCATTCCTTCTCCGCTATTCCTTTTTTCTCCTCTCTCTCTTCTACTAGTAGTTCTGTGAACAGTAGACCTCACGCAGTTTTCTCATCCACAAGTATCTGATGTCACCTGTTCTAGTTGATTCAGTTGAATCACAATTCACAGTTGAATCATGGTATAATAGGATTTTACAGTGATTCACCGTCTTCCTTCTTTTAGTCGAGACCTCCATCTTTGCCTATCCTCCCATTCACCATCCCTTAAATTCCTGGCCTCCATAGCCTCATCCACCTCATTTCTCCATGATCTTTTAGGTCTTCCTCTTTTCCTTCGCCCAATTGGACTCCAATCAGTCACCATCCCTATCCATTTGCTAGCACTCGCCCTTCTAGCAAGGCCATACCACATCAACCTTTTATCCTCAATCAATTTTATAATATACCATTCCACTTTCATTCTCCTTCTTATCTCCTCGTTTCTCACTCTGTCCATTCTGGTAAGCCCGCAGCATCTCCTCCAGTAATCCATCTCAACAGCTCTTATCTTATCTCTTGCTCTCTTGTTTGTCACCCAAACCTCTGCCCCATACGTCATTATACTTCTGACGATTGCATTGAATATTCTATGTTTATTTTTCGTAGGAATATCCTTACTCTATATGATTGGGTGCAACTGTCGAATACAACTCCTGGTTTGGGCCAACCTAATCTTTATCTCCTCGTCTGTATCGCCATTTTTCATGATGGTAAATCCCAGGTAGTTGAATTTATCTCTTCCTTTTATCACGGTGTTACAGTCAATGGACAAATCCGGTGTGCCATCGCTATTTGTCTGTAAATACTCCGTCTTGTCCACATTGATTTCCATCCAGGCTTTATCATACTCTTCTTTCAACTTTCTCATCATGTAACTTAAATCTTCCTCATCCTGCGCAATAACCACCTGATCGTCTGCGAAACAGAGGGTGAAAAGGTGTTCTCCCCTGATAGGTACAACCATACCTTGACACTTTCTTTTCCAAGTCCTTGAGGTATCTTCCAGGAATATTTTGAAGAGAGTTGGGGACGAGCTGCATCCCTGCAATAAGCCTTTTGATGTTTGGAAAGGAGCAGTTACAGTCTTACCTATCTTAATTCCGATTTGATTTCCATTATAAAGTTCTATTGTGGCATTTATGAGGTCTCTTGGTATATGTAGGTTCTCCATAGCTTTCCATAGTCTATTCCTGGGTACTGTATCATATGCTTTTCTCAGGTCTACAAACGCTAGATGTACTGATCGGTTTTTGGCAGTCTTTTTCTGTATTATCTGTTGGAGGGTATAAATGTGGTCTACGCATGATTTTCCTGCTGAAAACCCTGCCTGTTCATCTCCAATCTTCCCTTCTATCTCCTTCTCAAGCTTATTCTTCAAAACTTTTCCATATATTCTAGCTATTGTTGGCAAAAGTACTATACCCCTGTAATTTTCACATAATCTTCTATTGCCCTCCTCAAATATTGAAAACATATGTGCAATTTTCCATTCATTTGTTGCCTTCTCTCCATCAATTACCCGTTGGAATAACATTCTCAAGATCCGGAATAACTTTTTTGAACCATACTTGATCAGTTCTGGATTGATACCCCCTGGCCCTGCTGACTTATTATTTTTCAAACCTCTTACTGCTTTACTCACTTCATCTTGTACCAAAGGGATTTCTGGCTGTTCTCCCTCTATTGCAGTATTACCCCTCTCCTTTTCCTTATTCTCCTACTCCTCCTCCTCATCCTCCACCCACACCACCTGACTCTCAACTGCCCCCAATATATATATGACGTCATCACCATATGCCTGATTCATGGATCTGATCGAGGTAATACCGTATCAAACCCTCTTACTCAACTTTCTATATCTATATATTTCCATCTACACATATCACACATATTCTATACATGTATCTCCTCAAACCACATATGTTCATTTACCTATCTCACATATTCTACCTATATATTCATCCCACCCTATGAATGTGTGTCCTCACTCAACATACGCATATATACCTATTATATAGGTTCACTCCACATACATCCTTCCCTATAAATATATGTCTTCAATCCATTAATATCGATATAGGGTAGCAGGATCGGTTGAACGTGTCCTATTTCCATATTGGACCAATATATTTTTCCCCCAGGATGCTTCGCGGGGGGAGGGGTGTTCGGGGGGTTCCGGCCCCCCTCTTAAGGGGATAACACAAAGTGAACAGTTTTCGATTAAATGGCCATCATCGTTATCATTCATATTCTCGACCTCGCTTTTGCTGGAGTCATAAAATCAAGTTACACCGAAGTGCCATCACCGATACTATCGGTGCCTCACTTTTCATGAGACTTGGATTATAAGACTACTAAGCTTTGCTGTAGATTATAAGCATTGTTTGATCAAATAACATAGTTTCATATGATAAAGCTACATGAAACTTGGATCTTTGGATTATTGATACGTCAGTTTTAATTTAGATGTAACATAATGTAACTCATTATCAATGAATTGTATTGTTGTAATTCATTCTGTTCTATTTTTTGTATGTAAGTTCAGGTTGACTATATTATAACACTCTTTAGATTTTTGAGAGCTGAGCCAACAATTAATTAATAATTATCATGATAATTTTAACTGTTAATTCATCAGTAAATTTATCAGTGTAATAAACTGATAAGTAAATTAACTGTTAAGTAAAAATAAAGTTCACTGATATATGTATATTTATATTTGAATTTACATGTTTTGTATAATAGTACCTTGTCAAGCAGCCTCTTTGAGGTTCCCTTAAGGTAGTTTATTTATTCAATAAACGTTTTTTCTATTCTATTCTATCAATGAAAGTACCAATAGAAGATTATCTACAGAATGTCTGATAAGTCACTCCTTATTTTATACAGCTATAATTTCTTTATTTATAAACCAATTTTGTTAGAACTACATTTGTTAGATAGAGCACTCCTTGAGGATGTGTTTAACACCAATTTTCGTTTGTTTCAGTTTAAAAATGCCCCCTCTCTTGGCTGTGGTAGAACGAGCCAAAATATTTGCTGTTTATGAGGTCTGAGGATCTGTGGTGCGAGTACAAAGGTGGTGGAGGGCTGCCACGCAACACTGGACGCAAAAACTGTTAAAAATTGCCATTCCAAATTACCAACAACAGGGAGTGTCGCAGATGCAAAACGATCAGGAAGACCATCAACGTCAAGGACAGCAGAGAATGTTGACAGAGTTCGTGAAATGTTTATGAGGAGCCCTAAGACATCAATGCGTCAAGGATCTTGTGAAAGTGGTATTTCACATTACTTTGTTGCAATTATTCTCAAGAGAGATCTCAGTGTTTTTGCATCCAGTGTTCCATGGATCCCTCGTTCAGCCCTCCACCACCTTTGTACTCGAACCACAGATCATTAGACCTCATAAAGAGCAAATATTTTGGCTCGTTCTTCCACAGACAAGAGAGGGGGCATTTTTAAACTGAAAAAAATGAGCATTGGTGTTAAACACAACCTCAAGGAGTGCTCTATCCAGCAAGTGTAGTTCTAAAAAAAATTGTTTCATGAATAAAGAAATTATAGCAGTATAAAAATAGGGAGTGACTTATCAGACACCTGTAGTATAGTTGAATCAAGTACATAGTGAAATCAAGAACAAATTCGAATCAATTACAGGTATGTCAGTTTTCATGAAACCAGGGTTATAAAATCACAAAATATTGTCGAACGAGCGTTAGTGAGTTCTTACTGAAGGCCAAAGTCGTTGTCCGTCTGTATGTATGTTCTACAATAACTTTAGAAAGAATTGATCAATCAGATTCAAACTCTGAACTCTGAAAAAATTCTTCGAATCTTTTTACAGGTCAAGTCCGTTGAACAACAAATCGTTCACTCACTCTTTCGTCCACAAGCAGGCAATGTTTTCTATTTCCCAATTATTCTTCTTTAGATAAGTTTATTAATCTACAAAATGTTATATAATGTAAAGTGTCATTTATGATGTCAAAATAAAAAAGTGATTTGATTTGATTTGATTATTATGACAAAAAATGGAATACGTTACTTGGACGTGAATGTCTTTTGCAGTGCTCGAATGAAATTCTAGTCTCGGCTAACGCCTCGATTAGAAACATCATTCTCGCCTTGCAAAACGGCCCTTCCCGTCCTTGTGACTTGAAATACTATTACAAGACTTCAGTGACTAGTGACATAAAATACAGTAAACCTGGAGTGATCCGTGGTCTAGTGGATAGAGTGCTTGTGTAGCAACCTAGAGATCCCGGGTTCAAACCCCAATCAGAGCCAAAAGTTTTTGAACAGGTCACTCCCGTGTTATCGGATGGGCACGTTAAACTGTCGGTCCCGGCTGAAGTATGACAGTCGTAAGGTCCATTGACGGCTCAAATGATGTATCCAGGCGAGGTGGAACTCCCCACCAATAAAAAGTCATACGAATATTATTATTATTAGTAGACCTGTAGTAAACTTTAGAACTTGAAGATAATTTAAAGACACAGTAGATCAAGTAGAGTAGTGTCAGAGGAAGTCAGCCATATTTCATGTGTGTAATGGCTCACATTACCACCCAACTTGACACACTCACACTGCGTCGAAAAACAAATGACTGGCATCAATAACTTAGTCGAGGCCTGTCAAAACAGGGGTAGCATGAGCCATTAGGTCTGCTCTTCTTCATATTATATTAGATTACCTCCGCAGTTAGTCGACTGAGAGGTGATACTGTTATTTATTATCTGGAAGTATGGAGAAGGCCGTGGAAAAGTTTGTTGTGTAGAATTGTAGCGTCTAAAATACTCTGAAATCTGATATGTGTGTATGTCAGTGAACACGATAACTCCATTCATAATTAACCGATTGACTTGTAATTTTAAACTTAAGGTCCTTATACCATGAGGACCCGATAATAAGAAATTCAATAAAATTCAACTCAAGATGGCGGAAAAAATGGCGGATGATTACTAAAAAACCATGTTTTTCACGGTTTTCTCGAAAACGGCTCTAACGATCTTCTTTAAATTTATACTATGGATAGCTACTTATAAGCCCTATCAACTGACATGAAACTCATTTCTGGGAAAATTGCAGGAGCTTCATAATATTCTTGAGCAAAATGGTGGATAATTACTAAAAAACCATGTTTTTCTCAAAAATGACTTATTTTTCTGACTTACTTATAAACAGATTTATTTCAAATTCATACCCTTTATAGTTATTTATCAGCTCCATCAACTGGCATGAGTCTTTTTCCTTGGAAACTAATGGGGTTCACCGCATCCTTGAGAAATGGACTTTGTAAACTCCTTCTCGTGCATGAGGTAGGTAGAACAGTTTATTCAAAAGAACACATGTCGATATTTTATTTGTAGAACAGCTGTTTTGACAACTTCCAAAAATCCTCAAATTTCATAATCCAAACAAAGGAAAATGTACTCTTAAAACAATAACAATAGTTTCAATTATTTAGCCGCCAATCAGCATAATGTTATTCCCCGAAATTATCCTCTTTTAAGAATGAGGCTTATAGATCAATGAGCAAGGAATGTTGTGTGAGTGTACCACACCAGATTTTTATTTTTATGTGAAGCTATGTGCTGTCTATCTATCATACTGTGCCATTCTCACACTCAATATACAATATATTTTTATGTATCATACATACGATACATATGAGTTTGAGGTCCACGTTATAATGGCAGTGTTAGATTAGCAATGGTATTGCTATCCTTGTCTATAATTCAACAAAGCGGTTAGCGCTATCTCTTTCTCGCTTTGCTCTGTTGCCAGAGCGTCTTTTAAAAATGTAGAATTAATAATTATTGAGAAAATATCTCATCTCAATTATAAAATTATTGGAAAATATAATTTCTTGCTTAATAAAATATAACTGATCATTTTAAACTAGAATGAACAGTTAATATTATATCAATAAACCTGTGTCAACTACCGTCTACAGAAGGCATTGACAAGACAGAGGATCGGCAACATTCTTCTCCTATCTTCTCCTATCCTAGGGATTTAGTGAGGAGTTTCTATAGTGAGGTTCACTTTATAATGGCAATATTTGATTTGCATTAGTGCTGCTATCCTTGTCTATCATTCGATAAAACAGATTGCGCTATCCCTTTCCAGCTCAGCTACGTTGCCTTATCGGTTTTAACAATGTAGAAATACTAAAATACTATATTAACAAAATCAACCAAGTCATTTATGAAAATTTATTTATTTATTGATAGATACTATATAATTCTCAACTATGAATGATTGGGAATGAAACAACAGGCTTAAAGCCCAAAACTGTTTTTTCCCAAATTTAGATAGAAATTGTCCAAAAATAGGTTATGTTCACACTTCATAATTTTTGTCCAATTTTGAGTCCAGAATGTTTCTGAAATATATTGAAAATTTATCAATCGATTAATTGACCGAGCGAAGTGAGGTCAGTGAGGTCTAAGATTCAAGTCGACGGTTTTGCATTTCTATTTATGTTTATATGTTCCGCATTTACAGCGATACGAAGCAATAGATTTTTATAAAATCTGTTTTGAATTTCGCGTCGACGTATACATAAGTTTTTTTTTTTGAAATTTTGCATTTTAAGGATAATACAAAAGGAAAAGGAGTCTTCTTCCAACGCTAATATTACCTTAAAAATCAGACTTAGAATTATTCATCATAAATCAGCTGTCTAGTGAATTATAAATTGCATGCAATGACGCATACAATTCAATATCTCAATGGTTGAGTTCAAAGCCACTGATCAATTCCATCGGGTTTTTTTTTTACGTTCAGTAAAAAACCTGATCACAGATTAGTGATTACAGATGAACCACAGAATGAAAAGTCGGCTAGTATCTTGACGCCATAATCCGCCATCTTGAAAGAAAGTGTAGCATTGTAATACAGCAGTTTTAATTTCTAACAAGATGATGCAGACATGTGTCGTGGTCTTGGTGCACTCAAATCTTGGTTAGATTGATACCTTCCATTTTGTGTGTATTCTGTGGCTGAACGGTTGCTCATGAGTCATGACTGACAGATGTTTCCCCTGTTGATCATATTTTGTAAACAAAACTAGAACTTAGAATAACCTATTTCATTGTAATCAATCAAAATGGAAAACCATCAGGTGATTGGAGTAGTTTTAAATGTTTTGTAAAATATTTTAAATGTTATTGAATTTATGTAATCATGCATTTCTCTGCTCCCAAATACATTATAATGGAGTCCATCATTTGTAAACAACCTTATATCCAGCCATGTCTGTTTACGTTCAGCTACTCTATTTACGTTCTTTTCCATCGGTGGAAAAGTACGATTAACTGATCAGTGAACGAACCGGATATGACGTATTTTTTTTTCTTATCAGTTAGACCAAAGACCTTTGGTATAAACGCACAATACCTAAGCCTTCCCAATGCTAGCTCTTACTTGAAATTAAAGGTTCCATTGAGGTATTTTAGCGCTAGATATTATATAGTATATATTTTTTGTAATATTATAGATCACAAAAATCTTCAAGATCTTTAGTATGTAATAATCTTCCAGGCTGTCCCCTTAATGGCCGATCTCAATTCCAAATAATCTAGCGCTGCATGTGAGTCTATGCATCGTTCAACAACAATACAGTACTTGGTTCAGAGCCACGTTCACTCACTGATCTCATCGTTCACTCACCGATCAGTGGCTTTGAACTCAACCAATGTAAATTGGTGAAAAAACATCTGTTGTGTGGACTATTAATTGCATGCAGTGAGGCATGCAATTGATAACTTGAAGTAGCATAGTCTTTTCTTTGCTTTCAACTTGGTAAACTTTTGATGATAGTAGCATAGCTGTTCACATCAAATTATTAGCATTGTCGATACAACAACCCAAACAGCCATTACACCGATATCTCGCCGACACGACATTACAGAATTTTCTCTGATGGACAGTATTAGAGGAGACTGTGGTTTATAACTGCGCGAGGTCCACTGTTCACAGAATTACTAGTATATTTCCTCGACTATTGAAGTATAATTATTGGTTATTTTGAACAAGAATGAACAGTTAATATTATATCCGATATGCCGGTATCAACAATCCTCTATAGAAGGCAGTGGCTAGTCAGAGAACCGCCAACACTGTTCTCCTATCTTTCTCCACTGTCATTACAACGTGGACCAATATCTTAGCAATTAGCAAATGGGTGAACATGTCACCGAAATTAGTATGTTGCAATAATTGCTGTGAGTGGTGAGGGGGTATTGAGTATAATTGGGGGGTAGGGGTGGAAGTTGCAACTGTACCCCAACAGTACAATATTAATAATCATTAATAATAATTAAATGTGTTCTGCATGTAGGGCAGGAAACTTGCAGAATTCCTTGTGAAATAGCATCTATGCTACTCATATCATCCAATGCTGATAGACTGCAGTGAATCTCGTATGAGGTTTGGACTACTCCTCACAAGGCTGAGTGATTGAAGGGTAATCAATCGGTCAAAGCACTCCCGCAGCAATTGCACTAATTAATATTCAAATTACGATTGCTAAATGTATTGCGGTACCCTGTACAATACAGAGTGAGTGAAGTTTTGTATCAAATTATGTTGTTGTGTATCAAGTTGGGATGATTATGTATTATATTCTGTTGTTGTGTAACAAGTTGAGATGATACTGTATCATATTCTGTTGTTGTGTAACAAGTTGAGATGATACTGTATCATATTCTGTTGTTGTGTATCAAGTTGAGATGATACTGTATCATATTCTGTTGTTGTGTAACAAGTTGAGATGATACTGTATCATATTCTGTTGTTGTGTATCAAGTTGAGATGATACTGTATCATGTTCTGTTGATACTGTATCAGTTATGGTGATACCATAGTGAAAAGATAGCATAAGAAGATATCCCATGGTATAGGTCGTTTATGTTCCAAATTTCAAGCAGATTTCTGTCGACTACTATCTATTAAGCCTGGTTTGCATTAGTAGAGTTGGTGGTAGAGTTCCCTGGGTAAGTACTAGTAGTTCTGTGAACAGTAGACCTCGTGCTCAGTAAGTTACATTGACATCTTGTTATGTTTTCTCAAAAATTTATAAATAATTTATCAATTTAAAATCTCTAAACATAGAGCTTTCTGTCCTATCGTACCGTGACGTGTCGTCCCGGAATGTGAGTGTGAGCGCTGTTATCAGGTCTGGCTGCAACTGTCTACAACGTTGATGGAAAGATACATTTTCAAGATGTTCGATGTTTTTGAACGGATAGTATTATAGTCAACTGTCTACTAACGTTGATGGAAAGATACATTTTCAAGATGTTCGATGTTTTTGAACGGGTAGTATTATAGTCTACTAAACAGCTGATTTATATGAATAATTTTTGACCGAGCGAAGTGAGGTCTAAGATTCAAGTAGACAGTTTGGCATTTCTCTTAATGTTTAAATGTTTATATGCTGCGCATTTACGGCAAAACGAGGTAATAGATTTTCATGAAATTTGACAGGTATGCTCCTTTTTTAATTGCGCGTCGACGTATATACAAGGTTTTTTGGAATTTTGCATTTCAAGGATAATATGAAAGGAAAAAGGAGCCTCCTTCATACGCCAATATTAGAGTAAAAATCAGACTATAGAATTATTCATCATAAATCAGCTGACAAGTGATTACACAGATGTTTAGAGAAGCCAGTCTATTGCTGTATTCCTATAAGGTCTCTAGTTTCATTCAGGTACTTGTAGATGAGAATACTGCGTGAGGTCTACTGTTCACAGAGCTTCTAGTACAATAAATGAAATAATTGGCTCATACACGTACGATATGATAGGAAATTCACGAAAGACGCATCATCACGTCCGAACTACTTGACTGATCAACTTAAAATTCCGCATATTATAGTTTCTTAATTTATCGAGGATGGTTATAGTCCTATTTTAGATTCTTCAAGATTTCAGTACCTCGCTGTATACACATCCATTCGTCTTGCTGGCCATTTATCATCCTCTTGTCTTCTTCCTCCCTCTCCTCCTTCTTCACCACCACCTCCTCCTCTTCCTCCTTCCCTCTCTTTTCCACCTATTCACCTAACACACCTCATCCTCCTCAACATCTTCCTCCTCCTCCATCTCCTTCTTCTTCCGTCTCTTTTCCATCTATTCACCTAGCGCACCTCCTTCTCCGCCACCTCTTTCTCCTCCTCCTTATCTCCCTCCTCCACCTCATCCTTCTCCACATCACCGTCCTCTACCTCTTCTTCCACCTCCTCCCCTCCTCCTTCCTCTCCTCCTCCCACTCCACCTCTCACTCCTCCTCCCTCTCCTCCTTCACCTCTTCTTCCACCACCCAATCCTCCTCCTCCTCCTCCTCCTCGTCCTCCACATACTTCTCCGCTTTTTACTACTCCTCTCCCTCCTTCGTCTCCTCCTTTTCCTTTTCCTCATCCTCCTCCTCCTCCACCTCCTTGGTCTCCTCCTTTTCCCTTTCCTCATCCTCCTCCTCCTCCTGTTCCTCCTAATCCTCCTTCTCCCCATCCTCCTCCTCCTCCTCCTCCTCCTCCTCTACCACCACTTTCTTTACCGCCTCTTTCTCCACCTTCTCTCGTCTGTCTTCCATCAATTCATCAGTGTGCACCTTCTCTCTCATTTTCTCTCTCTCCCTCCCTCTCCCCCCTCACTCACTCTCACTCTGTCTCTCTCTTTCTCTGTCACTCCCTCTCTCTCTTCCCACAGGACACGTGGAGATTTTCCAACGTGAAAATAATCTAAACGTCGCAACTTGGTATTTGCTTCTTCCTGGTTCTGTTATTGCATTTCCATTTTCAGTGTAGATAATATTATGAGGATGGCAGATTCTTGTCTTGTGTGTCAGGTCCCTATGACTAATGTGGGGGGTTGATTTGGGGATGTTGGTATGGGGGTGCTCACAAATGATATTCAATAGGCAGTGACTTATTGCACCAACGTTTGCAATTCGTTCAGAGGATCAGGGTATGTCGTTTCAAGGTATCACCATAAATGATACAGTATTACCACACATGATACAGTATCAACAAAATATGATAAAGTATCATCTTAACTTGATACAAAACACCATAATTTGATACAAAACTTCCAAACTTTGAATGAATTTCACAAACCATGGGATATCCTCTTATGTGATCTTATCTCTATGATGGAATGGCCTAAACTTCTTTATTAACTTTTTTTCACTGTTCTAATCAAAATGAATTGTTTCTCAAGCATTCAGCTGTGTAGAAAGAGTTTGTAATGAATATTATTAATTTTATTGCCAACTAGCTTTCAGGCTCGCTTCGCTCGCCATATCCGTCTAGCAAGGGGGCTCCGCCCCCACAAACAAACTTTAACAAAACAGTTGTTAACTGGTAACTGAATTAATAATTTTGTCAGGTTGGCATTAAGTTGAGTTGACTTTGTTAGGTTGGCACCAAGTTGAAGATTAAAATGCATTTATCGCGGAAAAATTGATCGGGCACTGCTACTTCAATCAGAGCTTTTCCTGGGAATATTATATTACTCGCTTCGCTCGCCTGCATTTTTCATTTGAGCATTTTTATCATATGTTAGGACGATCCAGTCGGGGTCCAGACTAAACGTCTGGCAAACGGATATGGCGAGCGAAGCGAACCTGACAGCTAGTAATATAATATTCCCAGGAAAAGCTCTGATTGAAGTAGCAGTACCCAATCAATTTTTCCGCGATAAATGCATTTCAATCTTCAACTTGGTGCCAACCTAACAAAGTCAACTCAACTTATGCCAACCTGACAAAATTATTAATTTAGTTACCAGTTAACAACTGTTTCGAAGAAGTACTCTCTCTAGATTATAGTTCTATATTAACATATGGTATGGACATTTTTCAATTATAATTAAGAGAATAAGAAGAATATACATGTTAAAAGACGAACTTTAAACCCTTAAAAACCACCCTTAGAGTTAAAATATTGCCAAAAAATTTCTTAGTGCGCCTCTAAAGGGCCAACTGAACATACCTACCAAATTTGAACGTTTTTGGTCCGGTAGATTTTTAGTTCTGCGAGTGAGTGAGTGAGTCAGTCAGTCAGTGAGTGAGTGCCATTTCGCTTTTATATAATTATATAGATGATTTAGCAAAACTTCAGTGATAAAAGTAGTAATAAACTGACCACATCAAGCCCCTCAGCTTTGTACTGGCTTTCCATGAAGGGATACAAGCGCAAGTGGTGTTGAATTAGGGCGATTAATGCCTTTGCTGCAGGGAGAGAAAGTGAGTGAGAGAGATATATATAGAGAGAGTGTGTGTGTGAGAGAGCTATCTGAAAGAGGCCAGTTGGCCCCCCGCACTACTGGGAACAGGGAATAAGAATTATTCCTGCAAATTGAACAATGAAGCCCTGTCATATATAATCGGCCATTGAAAGTGTGTTCGCCCTTTTTATCCGACTTTAATCCCTTTAAAACAGTTCTCTCTCTTGTGCTCTGCTCTCTCTCTTTCCCTTATCAATGTCTCTCACACAATCCCTCTCTCTCTCCCTCAACACGTGCAATATCACTCTCGTTCACAAATTCTCATTTCATTCATTTGTTTTCAGTTCGATCGTCCATTTTGTCGGTGTTTTATTTCTCGTTTCATTCCATTCGATGCAGCTGGCATTTATTTGTTCCACTTGCTATGTTTGGATTTTTTTCAATTGTTGTTTGTTTCAACCAGTGACATTAGAATAGTAGTATTCTTTTTTCTATTATTCTTTAGTATTCTTATTTCTATCTAGTAGTATTCTTTTAGTTGATTTTAACCGACTGCTTCGCTTTCACCAAATGTTCTTTTGTTATTTGTATTATTATCTTTATCTATATAAAAGCGAAATGGCACTCACTCACTGACTGACTCACTCGCAGAACTAAAAAATCTACCGGACCAAAAACGTTCAAATTTGGTAGGTATGTTCAGTTGGCCCTTTAGAGGCGCACTAGGCCAGTTTCACACGGCAGAGACCTCGCTCCTGGAATATCATATTACGGAAGATCATATTTCATATTTTGCAGTTCTCCTGTACTTTCACATGGGGATCTTACGAATAAGCCGACAGATCTAACAACTATGCCGCCGTTTGCGAAAAGTATGACTCATCACTTTTTCTCAAAGTCTAACTTCCTTAAAAATATAGATAGAAGATTTCTGATTTCGGATTTGGATTCAGCGACCCCAAATTCTTTAAAGCGTAAGTCCCATTTTCAAAAATACCCGAAAACAAGGGAGTTATAGCTGTTTTTAATATAGCTTTCCATTATCATATGATTATATAGTACGTACTAAGATAATAATACTCCTGCCTCACAAAGGGACAGGCAAAGGTTTTAAGAAGTTTTTGAACACCTGAGAAGTTTATACATAAAAATTTTCAATTTTTAAAAGTTCTAGTTTTACAAAAAAATATTGAACTATGAAAAGATGAATCCAAATATGAAATCATAAATCATCTCCACTCATCACCCAATAAAATATGAGGAAAAGGAATGTTGTACAGTAAAATTCACTGAATTTCGTCTGTGACATTTTCAAAACTATTAAATAATTTATTGCTACTTTCAGTTTGTATTCTATCTTATAATAAATGGCTAAAAAAATTAGTAAGTAATTGATAGATCGATGGTAATCTGCTCAATAAATCGAGGTACCTACTGTATTGGAACATCAATGTTTTGAAGAATTTTGTCATCACTAAATTTAGACTGACTTTTGCAGTTGGTATTATGTAAAACTTGTGAGGGAAGAAGGAGAAAGCGAGAGAGAGAGAGAGAGAGAGAGATCACCTCCAAAGGTCCAGAACAAATTGAGCATTTTGGGTGTGAGTCATTGATTTCTCAATATTCAATGACTACCGGACTACCTAACATTTCTTCATAAAATAAATGTTTCAATCAAATCAATAATTCCTATATTGACTGAATGTATTTAAAATAAATAATTCATTCCTATATAATGTATTCTTATTTTCAATTCATTTACATATCAACTGAAAATTTCATATAAATGTTTATTGGAAATTTCAATCGTTGATTGAAAGGTAATTCTTAGATAATTAGATGAATTAATTTAGAATGGATAGGCAGTACTTTCCTTTGATGTCTAACAAAATCTTTATGCTGGGATCACCAAATCTTAGTGTAGTTTTTTTCTAAATACAGCAATGAATCAATAGAGAAACTAAAAACATGCTGAAGAAAGCAAGCAAATTGAAAAACCTTTAATAATAGATTTTCAAACTATTCCAGGAACTAGACCGAGGAAAACAAAATCATTATAGAAATATCCTACTTACCAAACTTTTTCTGTTGGGAAATGGTTAAAGCTTCGAAATCTTCTTTGATCACTCTGCAAACTTCCATCCAACTTTTGACAACTTCATTCCGGTCCTTGTAGATGTCAAGACTCTTATCCCAAAGAGCAGGTCGGTTGCAAACTGCAGTAATTAACAGCTCCACATCAAACTCGGACATCGCGTAATGACAGGTGTCAAAGTCAAGTCAACAACTGACAAGTCAACAAGTGTCAACTGGAGAAGTGAGTGAGAAAGCCCAGTGCTGCCATAATGCGAAAAGCATAACCATTGTACCAACTATTCTAAATTATCGTACTGTATTTCGTAAAGCCATGCTTTGTTAAGCCAGTTACTCAGAAAGCGTTTTTTTGTTGTTCGATGTTTTGTCGTCCTTATGAATTATGTTGAAGCAAACATATAGTTATTTAAGAAGTTGTGATGAACCTGTATAAACAATTCATAGAATTCTTAGAATTCATAGGAACGGTAAAAAATCAATTTTACGAAAATCGATGTACATGTAACTGGATTTAGAAGATCAATACGATAATGTTCTTTATCACAATTTAATCATAGAAATGTTTAAGTGAAAACGTTGGGCGCAAACCTTCTGCCATGAGGAGACAAATAAATTTATGAAAAGCTTGATAGCTTGAATAGTGATCTGATATTTGTTACACGTTTTTATTCTAAGACATAATATGTCTTAGACTAATTTTTAATGTTTCTTCAATCGGCAGGAAAACTTTGGTTTTTCAAAGTTATCTTACTCCCTTATTTTGGGTATTTTCAGAAATCAAGATAATAACCTACCAAATTTCCTACACGAATACATTTTAAGTTGTATTATAATAGCTACAGTACTTACGTACTGTATAGTACAGTACCTGTTCGTTTTTACCGTATAATTATATGATAATAGAAAGCTTTATTAAAAACAGCCATAACTTCCTTGTTTTCGGATATTTTCGAAAACGGGACTTACGCTTTATAGAATTTGGGGTCGCTGAATCCAAATCCGAAATCAGAAATCTTCTATCTATATTTTTAAGGAAGTTAGACTTTGAGAAAAAGTGATGAGTCATCCTTTGAGCAAACGTCGGCGCGTAGTTGTTAGATCTTGCCTCTGCTTGCCTCGAGGGGAAAAGACGTGACAAAACGAGGTTCCTGGATAGGAGTCACCATGTGAAAGACACGATTTGACTCAATGTACTTCGACAAAAAAACGAGAACACTGTTCAGTGTTCAAGTTGCACGTCTCCTTCGTGTGAAAGAGGCCTAAAAGGAATCTTTTGGCGATATTTCAACTCTAAGGGTGGTTTTTAAGGGTTTAAAGTTATTTTAGCATGTATATTCTTCTTATTCCAATATCTTAAAATTATAATTGAAATGTCCATACCATATGTTAATATAGAACTATAATCTAGAGAGAGTACCTCTTCGAAACAGTTGTTCTGGTAACTAAATTGAAAATTTTTTTCAGGTTGGCATTAAGTTGAGCTGACTTTGTTAGGTTGGCACCAAGTTGAAGATTGAAATGCATTTATCCAGGACCTCCTAAATACCAATTTATCCAATTAGCCAAAATTAGCGTTTTCTCAGCTTTTCTGCGTTTCCTCACCTTTTTCAATAATTGATGGAAATATATTTAAAAAAATTCAGTACACAGGTTTAGCTGAGGTGGAAGAATTTTGTTCGCCAAAGATACGCCGATATAGTAACAGGTGTTTTCCGTGATCAAGTTGACATAATACGTTCAAATTCGGTACAGAAGTTCCGCTGAGGTCTACATGCAGGCGAGCGAAGCGAGCCCGCTGATCTCATTTTCGGACGATCCAGTCCGGGGTCCAGATATACGGATATGGCGAGCGAAGCGAGCCTGACAGCTAGTTATATTATAATATAGTATAGAAATATTGTTTATTACATATTCTGATTCTTTCAGATATTCAGGTTCTTCTCTGTATTTGTAAATATTCTTCATCAGTAAATCAGTGTTCTTGTATTCTATACATACTTCAACAGAAGATAGTGTGGTGGAGCCCTACGATTGGCCGTTAACTGTCGACCAATGAAGGTTGGGCTCGACTGTCATTGGTCGAGACTAGACACGCCCAAGTATACCAAATATAGTTATGAGACTCCTTAAACAACTGATCAAGAGGAACTGAGTATCTAAAGGTGCCTACAGATATACGCTCCGCGAACATGAGCAATTCACTTTTAATCAGCTGATGCCAAGCTTTTTATATCTTTATCTTACCGTTTCTGTAAAAATACAGATATGGTCAGCTGATTAAAAGTGAATTGCTCATGTTCGCGGCGCGTATATCTGTACGCATCTTAACAATACAACATTTATAGTACAGTATGATTAAGAATGGAGGAATATACTATTTTGAAACTAGTGAACACACAAATAGGCTACAATTTATTTTTCATTTGCAAACCTACATACAATTTTTATCATTTATCACCATTTCATATCTTATTCTCACTCTAAATACTATACCAAGTCTTCTTGAAATAGTTCTGAAAAACTTGAGATATCATTTGATAATATTTAATAATAAATAATATTATTTAATAATAATCCGTATTTAATAATAATACTATTCTACTTTTATCTTATCTTGTCAATTGTCAATTGTATTTATGTAACTATAGACATTCATGTATGCATTGTATGGAGGAAAATAAACTATTGATTTGATTTTAATTCAACGATTTCTTTCTTTTTGATTACAGGTGAGTCAAATATGGAGATAAGAAAATTCCCCAAGGTTAACATCCAAGTATATTTTTGTGTGAGTACTAAACCATTGCATAATTCTCAAGACATTTTCAGAATAACTTTGTTGAATTCTGTATAAGGTTGTTTGATTATTTGTTGTTTCAGAGATTCATGGAAAATAAGCACAATATTGGGAAACGATACTATTATGTTGGAACCCAGATTGATGTTGTACTTATCAACTGTGATATATAATATACTAGCCGTCAGGCTCGCTTCGCTCGCCAAATCCGTCTAGCCAGGGGGCTCCGCCCCCTGGACCCCCGACTGGATCGTCCATGAATGAGATCAGCAGGCTCGCTTCGCTCGCCTGCATTTTTCATTTCAGCATTTTTATCATATGTTAGGACAATCCAGTCGGGGGTCCAGACTAAACGTCTGGCTAAACGGATATGGCGAGCAAAGCGAGCCTGACGGCTAGTAATATAATATTCCCAGGAATAGCTCTGATTGAAGTAGCAGTGCCCAATCAATTTTTCCGCGATAAATGCATTTCAACTCAACTTAATGCCAACCTGACAAAATTATCATTTTATTTACCAGTTAACAACTGTTTTGAAGAGGTACTCTCTCTAGATTATAGATCTATAATAACATAATATGATATGGACATTTCAATTATAATTAAGAGATTGGGAGAAGAAGAATATACATGCTAAAAGACGAACTTTAAACCCTTATAAACCACCCTTAGAGTTAAAATATTGCCAAAAGATTTCTTAGTGCGCCTCTAAAGGGCCAATTGAATATACCTACTAAATTTGAACGTTTTTGGTCCGTTAGATTTTTAGTTCTGCGAGTGAGTGAGTGAGTCAGTCAGTCAGTCAGTCAGTGAGTGAGTGCCATTTCCCTTTTATATATATAGACTCTGAAGCTATCATTATTTCCTATTTTTTATCCTAAATATCAGGGTACCGAGCTTCGCTCGTTATTTATTTATTGATAAACAAAAACACAATTTTTTAAATGATTGGGGAAGGACTAATATACAAAGACCGAATTTTGATTCATACACTATAATCCAGGTCCAATTTCCAGTCCAAACATTTGATAACAGAAAAGTTCACAATCCAAATTGAATAATTCAATATTCCACCTTTCAAACCTTCAAGGTTTCTTCATCTTTCAGGTCGTGTTTATATTTTACAACTGGCTATACGTCAGTTTATGAATTTCGGGGATGAGATATTTTGATTTTCCACAGACGCACTCGCTCACTTACTTCCATTATCTACAGGCGACGAAAGTCTCAGCTGTTCTTCCAAGGATAAATTATCCTTTCTATGTCCTTTAGGGAGTTTTCTCAGGGATGAGACCTAGTGCAAACGAATTTTTATATCATGAACCTACTATGTTCCAAATTTCGTGAAAATCGTTAGAGCCGTTTCCTAGATCCGTTATGGACATAAATAACCATATAAATAACCATTAAATAAATACAGAAATTGCTCGCTTATTATAATAGGATGAATGTTTTTACAGTCGATCATGCCATTAAACTATTGTGATGTGACAGATTATTACAAAATATTATGATTGTGACCAAGATTATCTCCGCATTACTAAAATCCTCGATGTATTGAAACATTCTCCTCCCAATACATCTTTCCAAGCATTATCTTTAAAAACTTTTCCCAAACGACTCACAAATATCGAGCATTTTTACGCTGCCATGTTGATTTACAACGTAATCGAATGTTTTTAGCGTCTTAGCTGCATGTGTGAACAAGATTTTCTTAAGTTTTTTAGGAGCAGTCAGACAGGATTCGAATTATTTCACGCGTCTCTGGTTGAGTTTATTGAGTTTTGTGCAGGAAAACACGTGGATTTCAATCGATAAGGAAGGAAGCACATGTGTTACAGTTTTTCGCTCATTGGTATATGTGTGAATATTGATGGATATGTGAGAAAATGGATAAGATGGAGACAGAAAATTTAAGGGAGGAAATGTGCTGGAAACAAAATTGATTACTTCTCCTCTTGGTGCTTTCTCATAAAACACTCATCTCCTCCTAAAGCATTTTATTCTATTCTTCTTCTTCTTCTCTCTCTCTCTCTCCTACTTTTCGCCTTTTCCTCTCCTATGTCTCTCCTTTCCATCCCTCTTCTCCACCATCTACTTATTTCCTTCTCTTTACTTTTTCTCTCCATCTCTTTCTCTTCTTCACATCTCCTTGCTCTTCCTTAGTTTATTCTTTCTTATTATACGTCTTCTATCCTCCCTCTTTATTCACCTACTTGGTGTCCTACTTTCGAATTTTTAAGCATGTTTTGAGTAAGATCTGTTACTTTAGATACACTAATTACTAATCTTATATATATATAAAAGCGAAATGGCACTCACTCACTCACTGACTGACTGACTCACTCACTCACTCGCAGAACTAAAAATCTACCGGACCAAAAAAGTTCAAATTTGGTAGGTATGTTCAGTTGGCCCTTTAGAGGCGCACTAAGAAATCTTTTGGCAATATTTTAACTCTAAGGGTGGTTTTTAAGGATTTAAAGTTCGTCTTTTAGCATGTATATTCTTCTTATTCTCTTAATTATAATTGAAAAATGTCCATACCATATGTTAATATAGAACTATAATCTAGAGAGAGTACCTCTTCGAAACAGTTGTTAACTGGTAACTAAATTAATAATTTTGTCAGGTTAACATTAAGTTGATTTGACTTTGTTAGGTTGGCACCAAGTTGAAGATTGAAATGCATTTATCACGAGAAAATTGATTGGGCTATTCCTGGGAATATTATATTACTAGCCGTCAGGCTCGCTTCGCTCACCATATCCGTTTAGCCAGGCGTTTAGTCTGGACCCCCGACTGGATCGTCCTAACATATGATAAAAATGCTCAAATGAAAAATGCAGGCGAACGATGCGAGCCTGCTGATCTCATTCTTGGACGATCCAGTCGGGGCTCAGTGGGCGGAGCCCCCTGTCTAACGGATATGGCGAGCGAAGCGAGCCTGACGGCTAGTTATCTATAATGATGTATACATTTCATATACATAAGTCCAGTAATGTGGCCATTTCTAGTTTATTTTGTCTTATAATTCTCTTGCAAAATAATAATATTGACAGAAAGTAATTATCAGAGAAAGAATTACAAGTTTGATGAAAAAAAAACTTTTTTCTTCAATTTTGTCCAATAATTAATGATTTCCTTATAAAGCAAGAATTACAAATTTTCAGCGAAAAAAGGCGCAACGCGGCTCACAAAAGCAACGCAGTTAAAGTTAATGTAATAGAGAGAGTGTCGGTTTCACCCGGCTTCAAACTTTCAAAGAAGCGCCGAGCCATTCCAGAATCGAATTACATTTCGGCTTTTCATTATTTGAATTTGGCGCCAATCGAGAAGGCAGAGGGCCTAAAAGAGAGAGAGAGTGTGAGAGTGATCGAGTGAGTGGCTTTTCACTACAGGAAAACACGCGCCTCCACTAATTTAATTGATCGTTCAAAAGTGCGGTTTGGTTTTGGTTCTCGCCGTGTCAAGAGGTGGAGGAGGAGGAGGAGGTGGTAGAGGAGGAGGAAGAGGAGGAGGAGTAGTAGGAGGAGGAGCAGAAGTGAAGCGATATCCACGGCTGATTAAACTTTTCGTGTAGTGGAGAGTTGTTCTTTGGAATTCTTCGCACGCGTCTTGGCGTCTGCGAAAAGAACTTGAAAACTGAATAAAAGAGCAAAAATGGGAAGTGGTTGAGGAGGAGAAGGATGAGGAGGTGAGAGAGGGGAGGAGAATGAAGGTGGAAGTTGTGGGAGGGGAACAGAAAGTAGGAGATGTAAAGGAGGAGAGGATTGGAGAGGATTGTAAGACAAAGATGAGAAGGAGATGCAGAGGAGAATCGGAGTAGATTGGTCATTGTTTTGTGATGAAGATGATTGGAAAATATAAATATGAGGAGGAAAAATGGTAAACGATTGAAGATGAATGAAGGAAATAAGGTGCAATTTTGTATTTTTCTGTAAAGTGTGAAGTTTTTAGCTCAAAAATTTCTAGTTTCGTTCAAAATTTAGGCTTTTTGAATGATTTTTCTGTTCAAGATTTTCTGATTTTGGACTCTGGTAGTATCTATTTGATCCAAAATTTACTCGTTTATCAGAGTATTGAAGAATGTAAATTGTATTTTTCCTACAGTTACGTTGAAAAGTGGCCATTGCTGCACTGATAACAGAACGCATAGAATCACTTTTCCGCTCTAGTGCGGGAAATATTTTTCTGCACTCCAGATTTGCAACATGGCAACGCAAAATACTTAGTAGGTTATATGGAGCAACAGTGCAGCAAAATCAAAATGAAGTTGGTAACAGTGACTGCTGTGGCTGCTATAGTGAGCAGAGTTGCAACCAAGCACAACGCGCTAATTATTACTATTATATTATTATAACGACAGCACAGTGCCACCACAGCACACACCACACAGCTGCCCCCCGCCATTCAAACACTACTAAGTTATTTGATGGATTTCAGGCAATTTTACCCATAATTACCCACTTTTCATATTCAATGGTAACTGTAGGAAAAACTTAATGTGAAATACGTGCGCAAAGTTCCTCTGCTGCACTCAAGAAACCATTCCGCCCTCGCCTAAACGTTTCTTTCGGTGCAGCAAACTGTCACTTTGCGCACTAGTTGCACAAATAACTATTGAAAAGTGAAAGTGACATAATTTGGACAGTATAGTATAAATTGGAAATGGGACAGTTTTGGGCATGAGCCTGTTGTGCCCTTCCTCATGTTAAGTATTAAATTATTATTTAACGAAAATCCCAAATAAATGTTGTAATCACCCCGAAGACTTCTGCTACTGCAGACATTTACAACAGGGTTAACAGCTAGATGGAAATTCGATGAGAACTACTATCCAAAAATTAGTTGCCAGCCCGGGAATCGAACCCGGTACCTCCCAATTGCTAGTCAGGAAAGCTTACCCTTACACCAAACTGACAATCTCTGGATAGCAGCGCTCATTTTATACGAAGCCATAGCGGCCAACCAGTTACAGATGGAATTAAATAGAGAATGCATTTATTCAAATGCTAATTAAATTTCCATCTAGCTGTTAACCCTGTTGTCAATGTCTGCAGTAGCAGAAGTCTTCGGGGTGATTTACAGCATTTATTTAGGATTTTCGTTGAATAATGATTATATCTTAATTAGCATTTGAATAAATGCATTCTCTATTTAATTCCATCTGTGTTAAGTATTTGTACACAATGTGATAAATACAAAAATAATAAATTTAGAAATCAGAATGAAGTGAGAGAAGGAGAAGAAATAGCAGAATGAGAAAATCGGAGAGGAAGATCTCTCGTACCATTTCCAGATGAGAGAAAACTGGAAAAGGAAGATAGACAACTAGTAAATTAACAGGGGCTTGATGGGGAAATAAGAAGCGTTGGCATGAGGATAACTATTTGTAAGTATGGAGATGGAATTTCTTCTCAAGAGTGATCAAAAAAGATAAAAAAAAGTATAACTAATGAGATGAGATCGAAAAGATGTAGGCTAAGGAGAAGGACAAATTAGACAATGAAGAATGAGCTAGCGAAAAATAAGTAAGTATTATAATAAATAATAAATGAATGTTCATTTCCCAAAAAACTAAAACTACAACATCAATTACACAAAATATTAGATAAATTACAATATTACATACAAAAGTTAGTTACAAAAAATTCTTATAATGTGTCCTCTACTTGTTTAGTTTTTTCTGTGTGGAAATTTACCTACTCCACTATGGCGTATCATGTTCTAGAGTAGGTTTTGTTAGTTTTCTTGTGCGTATTATTTATTAGTTAGTGTTTAGTAAGTCATTAGATGGTTAGTTGTTGTTTGAAATAATGTTTTCTAAGTTCTGTCTTCCTTTGCTCATCAACCAATTGTGTACTATTGTTTTGAACTTTCTAGGATGATTAATCTGTTTAAAGTTTGCAGGAAGTAGATTATATAATTTTGGTGCTAAATGATTGAAATGTCTCTGGTATAGTGCCTTCCTTGCAACACTGGTGATGAGAAGATTCCTGTATGTGGTGTTGTGGTTGTGGTTTCTGGTTTGAAAATAAGTATGTGGGAAAATTAGCTAGCTCTGGGAGAAAAATTTGGAAGCATGGATTAGTTTAGAAAAAGATGTAGAATATGGGGTGGAAGAAATCGAAGGAGATCGAAATCATGAAGGCTAACTAATGAGATGAAGGAGAGAAGGGGACGAAGAAGATGGAAAATCAAAGGAAGGAGATGTAGAAAAAGTGTGAGAAGCATTAGGAATGAGTGTGTGAGTGAGAGAAAAATTTGGAAGCAGGTTAGAACAAAAAAATCGAAGGAGATCGAAATCATGAAGGCTAACTAATGAGATGAAGGAGAGAACAGGACGAAGAAGATGGGAAATCAAAGGAAGGAGATGTAGAAAAAGTGGGAGAGGCATTAGGAATGAGTGTGTGAGTGAGAGAAAAATTTGGAAGCAGGTTAGAACAAAAAAATCGAAGGAGATCGAAATCATGAAGGCTAACTAATGAGATGAAGGAGAGAACAGGACGAAGAAGATGGAAAATCAAAGGAAGAAGATGCAGAAAAAGTGTGAGAAGCATTAGGAATGAGTGTGTGAGTGAGAGAAAAATTTGGAAGTAGGTTAGAACAAAAAAATCGAAGGAGATCGAAATCATTATCTAATCACTAACTAATGAGATGAATGAGAGAACAGGACGAAGAAGATGGGAGATTGGGAGATCAAAGGAAGGAGATGTAGAAAAAGTGAGAGAAGCATTAGGAATGAATGTGTGTGTGTGTGGTGTGTGTGAGAGAGAGAGAGAAAAATTTGGAAGCATAGAAATGTTGGAACAAAGAAATCGAAGGAGATATAAACATGGAAGAAATAGATAACTAATGAGATGAAGAAGAGAAGAAGACGAGGAAAAATGAGAATACTGCAGAGGAGATAGAGAAAAAGAAAAAGAATCATTAGAAATAAGTCTGTACGAAGTTTAGCATTTGCTTCTGGCAGGGCGAGAGTCGGACCGCGGCGTTAATAGAGTTTGCTGACTGCACACTGAAACTGAATCAGCTTCACCCCCTCCCCCGATTTCCCCCCACCACCACGCCCCCACCGCTGAATAACTGCAGTTGTAACAAATTAGAAAAAAGGGGGGCAACACCTCGAATGTACCCCACCACCCCACGAGACATCTCCTTCCAAAAGTACCGCGAGGCTCCTTCAAGAAAGCAGGAAAGTCTAACTCTTGAGTTGTTGAAGTGGGAGAGAGTTCAAAAAAGGAAGGAGAAGAAGAATAGGAGGAGGAAGAGGGAGAAGAATAATAGGAGGAAGAAGAAGAAGAGGAGGAGGATGGAGAAAAAGAGAGAGGATGAGGGAGAAGAATAATAGGAGGAACAAGAAGAAGAGGAGGAGGATGGAGAAAAAGAGGGAGGAAGAGGGAGGAGAAGATGAGAAAGAAGAAGTGAAGGAGAAGATGAAGAGGAGGAAGGAGAAGGAGAAGAAGAGGAGGAAGGAGAAAAAGAAGAGAAGAAGATGAAGAAGGAGAAGGAGGAAGGAGAAGGAGAAGAAGGAGAAGAAGAGGAGGAAAGAGAAGGAGAAGAAGGAAACGAAGAAATGGAAGTAAAAGAGAAGAAGACGAAGAATAAGAAGAAGAAGAAGTGATGAAGATTATGATATGGAAGGAGAAGATGAAGACGAAGAAGAAGGAGAAGGAGAAGGAGAGGGCGGAAGAGAAGTAGAAGAAGAAGAAGAAGAAGATGATGAAGAAGAAGAAGAAGAAGAAGAAGAAGAAGAAGACAAAGAAGAAGGAGAAGAAGAGAAATAAGAGGAAGGAGAAGAAGGAGAGGAAGAAGAAAAATAAGGAGAAGAAGAAAGGGAAGAAAAAGAAGAAGAAAAAGAAGAAGTTGAAGAAGACGAAGAAGAAGAAGAAGACGATGAAGAAGAAGAAGAAGAAGTTGAAGAAGACGAAGAAGAAGAAGACGAAGAAGAAGAAGACGAAGAAGAAATCCAGAAAAGGAAGTGTTGGAAGGAGGTGATGGTTGAGGATGATGAGGAGGTGTTGTTGTCGACGGAGGGGAAGAAGGAGGAGGTGTTGGATGAGGATGAGGAGGAGGAGTAGGATGATGAGTAGGAAGAGGAGGAGGAGGTGAAGAATAAGATGAAGAAAACGTGAAACTTGAACTCTGCGCTGTTTTTTTTTCAGCCATGCTGATCTTGAAGTTTTGTTGCAGGAATGAATGGAATTAGAATGAGGTTGGAATGCGGTTAGGGGAGAAAAGCTGGAGGAGATTGTGGGCGAATAGTGCGAAAGAGGAGTAGCTCAGTTATGGGTAGAGAATGACTAGAAAAATTAATAGAATTTATTGATGTATCATTAGAAAAAGAACTTAAGTAGTGAATTAGTCTATATATATAAAATCGAAATGGCACTCACTCACTGACTGACTGACTGACTGACTCACTCACTCTCTCACTCGCAGAACTAAAAATCTACCGGACCAAAAACCTTCAAATTTGGTAGGTATGTTCAGTTGGCCCTTTAGAGGCGCACTAAGAAATCTTTTGGCAATATTTTAACTCTAAGGGTTGATTTTAAGGATTTAAAGTTCGTCTTTTAGCATGTATATTCTTCTTCTCCCAATCTCTTAATTATAATTGAAATGTCCATATCATATGTTACTATAGAACTATAATCTAGATAGAGTACCTCTTCGAAACAGTTGTTAACTGGCAATTAAATTAATAATTTTGTCAGGTTGGCATTAAGTTGAGTTGACTTTGTTAGGTCGGCACCAAGTTGAAGATTTAAATGCATTTATCGCGGAAAAATTGATTGGGTTCTGCTACTTCAATCCTGTGAATATTATATTACTAGCCGTCAGGCTCGCTTCGCTCGCCATATCCGTTTAGCCAGACGTTTAGTCTGGATCCCCGACTGGATTGTCCTAACATATGATAAAAATGCTCAAATGAAAAATGCAGGCGAGCGAAGCGAGCCTGCTGATCTCATCCTTGGACGATTCAGTCGGGGGTCCAGGGGGCGGAGCCCCCTGGCTAGACGGATATGGCGAGCGAAGCGAGTTATAAAAGCAGGTGTAGTTATGTTAACTTATAGCTGATGGAGTGAGGTCCACGTTATGATGGCAGTGTTTGATTAGCAATGGTTTGGCACATTCATTCTTCGTCTGCAAGAGGCCTTAGAATCTCAAGTTCACAGTAATCTTAAATTAAATGATAACATACAAAAATTCGTAGATTCGTTTATTCTAGTATTTTGTATATTCATTTTATATGAATTTTAGGTAGCTGTTAATCAGTTGTTATTAGTATTTTTAAATTTACACTGTTCTCAGAAATGTTGTGGAACTTCTCCATGATGAGGTGAAATAGTATATTTCGCACCTAGGGCCGAAAATGAGATTTTTCCGGCTCGAAATCGGTTTTCAAGTCCGAGGCCGTAGGCCGAGGACTAGAAAAAATTGAGAGCCGGAAAAACATTTTTGCCCATGGTGAGAACGTTATTTTTCGCCACACAGAAAAATAAACAATATAAATATGAGAATAATTGTTTATTAGGCACTTCCGAAAGCAAAACAGGAAGGTCATAGCTCTAGCAAATCTGAGGTAATCTGAATATCAGGAAATTGTCCAAATATATATTTTTTTTTATGATTTGTCTGAATAACCTAAAAGATTATGTTGAATTATGTAAGAGGTTGAGTTTATACTTTTTATTCTTCCAAATGACAATAAGATGATATTATTATAAATGTTTTGATTCTTGAATAATAGGGCCGTAAAACTTTTACCGGCCTGGTCAGAAAACAATCATTTTCGGCCTTCATATGACGCACGAAAACCAGCTTATTACATCCAAGTGGGGCGAAAAAGAAATTATACAAATATTGTCAAATCCACAAAATTGATTTTATTTAAAAACCATACTCGAGTTTCAACGCCATACTTGGCATCATTGTGTGGAACATTTCTGAAAACAGTGTGAATTTTAAAATATCAATAACAACTGATTTTACCTTAAATTGACAGAAAATAAAATTTATTTAATTTAAATAATTTAAATTAAATAATTAAAAAAATATTTAATAATTTAAATAATTTTAATTTACATTTAATGTACAAGATACTAGAATAAACGAATCCTCGACGGTGAATCGAAATTAGAGAAAATTAACGAGAAACTGATACAAATTCAATCCTAAATGTACACAGTCACATGAAATACTTTAATTTTTTTTTTGTTATTTCTATTAAAACTAGTCACTAGGACTAACCATTAATCTGTTATTTCTTATCCTAAATTAATTTTTATTGCTAAAGTCTTCCAGTGAAGCCCACAGTTCCAATCTATAATTTCACTACTTTAAATTATTTCACTACACTTTTATTCAATATACTTTTTTCACTCCACTAGCACTACACCAACTCGAAGGGCTTTGTTCTCTTCAACCTCCTTGTGAGTTCAGTGTTGTCTAGTAGTTGGATGACTTCGGTGTTGTCGTGTTGATGAATACTTTAATTGAATGAAAACATACAAAATAATAGTGATAAATAATAAAGATTCATCTGATATAGACAGGAAATAAATATACAAAATACCAGAATAGATATATTCTACCACTAATAGACACTACACTGAATAGTATATATTCCATCTAATATACTATAATAGATAGATATAAAATTATACTGTTGTGAGTCGGAACCGGCAAGAGCCTAAACTTTGAATGAAGGAAGAAGAAGGAGAAATACTAGAATAAACGAATTCTCGACAGTGAATCGAAATTACAGAAAATGACAAGAAACTGATGAAAAATCAATCCTAAATTTACACAGTTACATAGAATCATAAACGAATGATATACAAAATAGGAATAACTTAATCCGAATTCAGTGACCTGGAAGTTACAGAAAATGTACAAAATCCTCTCCAACGAAATTGAGAAAGAAGGTTATATTTGGCCAATTCAATGTACGACGTTCAGGGTTTGAATCGTAATTTCCTGTCAGGCGTCTTATTGCTATTGGTTGTCGGATTTGTGGGGGGGGGGATTGATTCCCCTTTACCAATGATGGGGGGTGGTCGAGGTCAACCCTGCCAGATGACGTATTTGCCCTGAGGCTCCCTCTGTCTGTACCCTCTGCTCCTTTCCTTTTGATTCCTTCCCTTGGTCTCTTCTATTTTGCTTTCACCCGTCATTGGTTCAACTTTGGGAACACGACATTTTATATGACGTCATCATGTATTGTACCCATTGTGGTAGCTTACAACTGGGTTGGTTTATGTTATTAATATATGGATCATATTACAGTATATGTGTACGGTGAAGTCTGAACATGAAGCATTTGGCCTCTAATGTTGAAGGTTCCAACTCCGAAAATTCAAATTCACTTAGTGCCGGTTTCCGAGCCCGGGATTTAGCTAAGGTTCTAGACTTTGAATTGCTGGAATCAGAAAATTGGCTCTCTGAAACTCAGTCCACGTTCAAATCAAATTTCTAAAAACTGGAAAATTGAACACAAAATAAAATAAAGAGAAAATAGTGTAATGTTTTTTTGCTGAAATAAAATAAAGAGAAAATAGTGTAATGTTTTTTCGCCACACTGCACAGAAAGCAGCTGTTTTCCAGTCCCTACGTAGATCTGAAAGACCTTGTTTGCAGACGACGTCAGAAAAGGGTTTCTTTTCCGGTCTAGGCCAGAAAGTTGTCTCTTTCCAGCCGCTCATGGAAGTAGTTAATAAGTCATCCGCTAGATCGGGCGAGTGTCCACTTTCATCATCAGCTGAAGTCGCCATGATTTCAGTTCCAGTTTCGAATCAAACTAATTCGCTTCGCAACCAGTTTTATTCAATTATTTATTGTTGATTAGTGAATTCCGAATTTTCAAAAATGCTTGAAGATGACTGTGGTATTCCAAGTGAAATTTTAAAAGAATCTGAAATCCTGACTGCAAATCTTCTACCACTAAAATCAAGAGATAGGTACGATAGCTTAACGAGTATTCTTTATTTTGTATTCTTTACTTATTTTGTCAGCAATACCTGTAGTGTGGCGAAAAATATCGTTCGCACCACGGGCAAAAATATTTTTCCAGCTCTCAATCTTTTCTAGCCCTCGGCCTACGGCCTCGGACTTGAAAACCGATTTCGAGCTGGAAAAATCTCATTTTCTGCTCTAGGTGCGAAATATACTATTTGCTGAATGTTATTCAGCTATTTCGATTCATTTAGTAAGGCTTCATTTTGTCAAGGAAAACCGTTTCAAATTATAGAAATTGGAAAATGAAGATTAATTATAATAAAAACTTCGACTACGCCCCGTTTCGGAAATCTTTATGTTAAATTTCAAGTTAATCAGTAGCGTAGTTCAGACGTGAGTTTCCTATCCCCGTACGTGTATAAACAAATTCCTTCCTCTATGATATCATATTCATTATACTATTATGCTATACTCCTATGTTATGCTTATTCCTATACTTCCTTATTCCCTAGGCTATACTTTATGTAGCTAAATACAGAGAGGTTATCATGGTAGCACAGCATGGTACACAGTAGGCACTCAGCATCTACATATTTGAAAGCGAAATGGCACTCACTCACTGACTGACTGACTGTCTCACTCACTCGCAGAACTAAAAATCTACCGGACCAAAAACGATCAAATTTGGTAGGTATCTTCAGTTGGCACTTTAGAGGCGCACTAAGAAATCTTTTGGCAATATTTCAACTCCAAGGGAGGTCTTTAAGGGTTTAAAGTTCGTCTTTTAGCATGTATATTCTCTATCTTAAGTTGAAGATTGAAATGCATTTATTACGGAAAAATTGATTGGGCACTGCTACTTCAATAAGAGCTACTCGCCATATCCGTTCAGCTAGACGTTTAGTCTGGACCCCCGACTGGATCGTCCTAACATGATAAAAATGCTGAAATGAAAAATGCAGGCGAGCGAAGCGAGCCTGCTGATCTCATTCTTAGACGATCTAGTCGGGGGTCCAGGGGGGTGCCCCCTGGCTAGACGGATATGGCGAGCGAAGCGAGCCTGACGGCTAGTACATGTATATTTTCATTGATTTTGTGTGAGTGGGGGAGGGTTATGCTTGCACATGTTACACATATGCATAGTAATGTATGTTGTAGCTGTTAAAGGGGTAGGACCCCTTATACAAGTAGTAGGCTACAGTAGAGGGGGATGAAATACGGGCGTGAAACTGGAATGTGTTATTGTGTGTTTCTTGTTCTCCTTATTTGCTTTCCATCATAATTCACTCTTTTGTTTCTTCTCTCTTCTGTTCTGCTTTTGCTGTTTCTCTTTTCCAATTCTTCCCTCCTACATCCTAGTACTTTGACTCTTATTTTGTCCTTCCCATATTTTTTCCGTTTCCAATATTTCTTTGGGTATTCTCTCGTAACCTTTCAATTTCCTCATTCGTTCTCTCTCTTAATTCTTTCTTTTCCTGATTATCTTTTCTCTTCTCCTTCAGATGTTTCTCTCTCTACTTCTCCCTTAACCTCTTTGGTAGAGAGTTAGTGGGGAGGATATTTTAAATATTCTTCCCAAAGAATGGACATTGATATGTCCAAAGCTCCGCCAATTTATGTAGATGCATAACAATATGATTATTATTTATAGTTATTATATTACAAATTGCTTTTTCATATCATATACAGTTCAATAATTATTTTCTTAGTCTATATCATGTAAATTCATCTATAATTTTTCTGTATTGTAAGCTATTGTATATAAGTGTATAAGACAGTATATATTGTAATCTACATAAATAAAGTACTCAATCAATCAATCAGATGTTTCTCTCTCTACTTCTCCCTTAACCTCTATACTTCAATTCTTATTTTGTCCTTCCTATATTTAGTACATCTTTTTTCCATATTAAATATTTATACTCCTCCTCCTCCTTCTTCTTCTTCTTCTTCTTCTTCTTCTTCTTCTTCTTCTTCTCTTCTTCTTCTTCTTCTTTCTTCTTCTTCTTCTTCTTCTTCTTCTTCTTCTTCTTCTTCTTCATTTCTTTTTCTCTTCTTCTTCTTTCTTCTTCTTCTTCATTCTCTTCTTCTTTCTTCTTCTTCTTCTTCTTCTTCTTCTTTCTTCTTCATTCTCTTCTTCTTCTTCTTCTTCTTCTCTCTCTTCTTCTTCTTCTTCTTCTTCTTCTTCATTCTCTTCTTCTTCTTCTTCTTCTTTCTTCTTCTTCTTCTTTCTTTCTCTTCTTCTTCTTCTTCATTCTCTTCTTCTTCTTCTTTCTTCTTCTTCTTCTCTTCTTCTTCTTCTTCTTCTTCTTCTTCTTCTTCTTCTACTCTTCGTCTCTTACACTGTCTCTCCCTTCCTCACCACCAGTTTCTCCCCATTTATCACATTCCCCTCTCCTTCTCATCTGACAATGATATCTCATCACTTGCATATCAACATCCCAAGACGATGTTGATGCACATTTCGAAGTTGGCGATATACATGCGTACATATCTTGAGTGCATGTGTGAGTGAGAGAGCGAGCTCCTCTCGTTAGGGGTTTCCTCTCTATTTACACAATACGGGAGGGTTTCCTCTCTATTTCCACAGCACAAAATGGAAGGGTTGTGCTTCTCTCCCCCATATCGTTTTATTATTTTTTTAGCCTTTTTATAACACCATACCCTCTCTCTTGATCTATTTATCTCCTCCACACTAACTCTCTCGTATTCTATCTCTCTCTTGTACGTATCAGTGCTTGGTTTTCTCTCTCTGTTTGCGCTAGAATGAGCGCTCACACGCGCACTCATGCGAGGAGACGCGTGTGGCGAAAGCTAAACATGGCTGAAACCCCCCCATACCTCACCCACCCCTATCATCAGTCCCCTACCTCCCCTCGGCACTTGGTTCCTAACGACCATAATCAGTGTGGTTTCTTTACTCGCTTTCTCTTTATTTGCGTTCTTCTTTCTCCTCTCTCTCCTCTTTTTCAGCTTCTCTCCGTAATTTTGCGTCTCTTTCTTCATGCTTTATCTCTTCCCTCTTTCTTCAACCTCTATTGTCAATTTGATTTTCTATCCCGATACTCTATATTTTCCTTTTCTCTTTATATTTTTCTCCTGAATTCGTTCATGTTATGTTTATTTATTTATTTATCCATTTATTTATTTATTGCTTTATTCATTTATTTATCCACTTCAAAATCAAAATCAATTTATTTGCCATAAAATACATTACAATTTTATGAATTGTCCTCTAAATACAATTTGACTTTGAAAATAATATTTCTGTAATAAAACACAAATGTCAATCAAATTAGTAAATAAAGAAAGCAAAACATCAAGCTTTTTTATCAATTCGTGGCTCGACTAGCATAAGTTAAGAACTTGTGCGCTAGCCGATATAAATTATGCAGATATTTGTAAGACTTTATTATATTATTTTTTTTATTTTTTTATCTATTCATTTATTGATTATCTATATATTTTTTATTCATTCATTTATTTATCTTTTTATTTATTTCATTGACAGTCACAAATACAATATAATTACAATTTAATATGATTGGGAGAAGACAACAGGCATAGCCCAAAACTGTCTTCTCCCAAATTTTTACAAATAAATTTTCAAAGTTTAATCTCCTTTCATCTACATGACTTGGCCTAGCTTCTTCTCTTTTCACTCCTCGTTCGGACAAGTCCTATTTTTCTCTACTCTCTCTGTCTCACAAAACTACTCTCCTCCCCTAACAAAATCGAATAAAAAAGTCGACAGCATCAGTGTTATGTATGGGAGGCAACTGACGACATGTGGACCCTGTTCTCTCTCTTTTTTCGGCTTTTCATTCTCTTCTCTTTTGTGTGCCACTTTGCAAAATCAAATCAAACTTCTCCATCCCCTCTACTCACTCCTCCTGAGTCAACTTTTTATCCGTCAAGTTCCTCCTCAACCCCCTCCTCAACACGTCTTCCTCCTTCACCATATCCTCTTCCTCTTTCTCCTTCTCCTCCTTCTTTTCCTCCTCTCCTCCTCATCTTCTTCATTGTAACATACATGAATAAAGAAAATTATAATCTTAAAAATCTTCCAACTTATTTTTATTCGTTAAAAATGCAATATTTTAAATGTCATTCGTAATAATCTTTTCACTTTTTACTTTCCTTGCCCTATTGCCATGGGTAAGGAAAGTATTGCTTTCCGAAAAAAATGAAGATACCCCAATTTCTTGGTACCCCAAGATCTTCATTTACAAGTACAAGCCTTTTTACAGATCAAGTTCGTTAGACAACGGAATTAAGCTACTATTTCTTATTTTTTACTTTCCTTGCCCTATTACCATAGGTAAGGAAAGTATTGCTTTCCGAAAAAAATTAAGGTACCCCAATTTCTAAATTTCTATACGTTTTAAAAAAAGTGGTTTTTGGGTATTGGTCTGTATGTGTGTGTATGTATGAGTGTATGTGCGTCTGTGTACACGATATCTCATCTCCTAATTAACGGAATGACTTGAAATTCGGAACTTAAGGTTCTTTCACTATAAGGAGCCGAAACGAACAATTTCGATCAAATGCAATTCAAGATGGTGGCTAAAAACGGAGAAAATGTTGTCAAAAACAGGGTTTTTCGTGATTTTCTCGTAAACGGCTCTAACGATTTTGATCAAATTCATACCTGAAATAGTCATCGATAAGCTCTATCAACTGCCACAAGTCCCATATCTGTAAAAATTTCGGGAGCTCCGCCCCATCAATGCAAAGTTCGATTTTAGATTTCCAATTATCAGGCTTCAGTGAAAAAAATCAAGTGGGAGTAGATTGAGCGTGAAAATCTCTACAATTAATGTTCAGTAGCATTTTCACCTAAAATTGAAAATAAGCTTTAAATTCGAGAAAATGTGATTATTCAATTGCAAATTATTGTTGATTCTACTAAATCATTCACTATGAAGTGATAACAGACCTCATGTGTGTCTCCAGCGTTATTGTCCTGTCACCAGCTGGCTCAAATCTTTGAATAGTAGACTTGAGATGCGCGGGAACACTAGCGTCAGGTGATCAATTTTCATAACGGCAAGGAAAGTTTTGTGAGTGCGCCACACCAGATTTTTATATATAATCATTCAGATTTTAGAGACTGTCATACATCCATCTATCTATGCAAAGTCTCACCCTTGTCCACTTCAAAGTTATAATAATACAATATTGCATTCATCTAATATAATCTTCCTCCTCCTCTCACTCATCCTTCATCCTGTCATCCTCCTCCTCCACCTCCTTTCATTTTATTTCTCACTCTTCAATTCCCTCGTTCTTAATAAATTTGAATCTCCTAATATAGTCAATGGGCCATATATGAATAAAGTTGAGCATTTGCTATAGGCTACTTCTAAAATATGGAGCATTTGTTTCTTTTTTTATGAATAAACGTGAGCAAAACCTTTTGCTCATGCTCATAAAAAATAGTTTGAGCATTTTCTCAAAAGTAAATGCGTATACTCAAAATTGTATGAATAAACTATAGTGAGGTCCACGTTATAATGACAGTGGATGAAGATAGAAGAATAGCGATGCCGATTCTCTGCATTAATTAATTATATTTCTACACTGTCTGAAACATAATTGGCATCGTTGTGGACCTAGAAAAGCATAGTACCACCGGCTTTGTCGAATGATTGACAAGGATACCAAAACCAAAGTTGATCAAATACTGTCATTATAACATGGACCTAACTATAGAGCATTTGCTCAACTTTTGCAAATGCAAAAATGAAGTTTCAACTTTTTGAAATGCAAAAAATGAAGCATTTGAAGCAAATGCTTCAAAAAAGCAGAGTCTAGTCTAGAGAAGTTTATCACCTTCTGCTCATAGTAAAATGGCTGAACTAATTCGTATGAGGAAGAGGAAACTATACCAGATATGATCACAACCAATAAATGAGAACTATATAATTCTTTTTCCTCCACCTACTGTCTAAAGTACTTACTTTACTCCCTGAAACATAATACTAATGTGTCACTTTTTCGCTCTCGGTACTGAAAAACAGAAAAACTCCCTAGGGAGGAAAAGTGACTCTATTTATGGTAAGCATCTCTATAAAAAACTTACATTGTAATAGTTTAGAAGGTCTAAGCTCAGATGAGGAAGCATATAGAGTAGTCATTAAACCAACTAAATTCAATACCTCAACCAGGCATTTGATCAATATATGAAATTTATGTTTGTATGCTAAAATTATTACAAACTCCATATCACTTTATTAAAAAAATGTAAACATTTTTTTTTTTATTCCATGTTATTCAAAATACCAGCCAACGAATATTCCTCATTAACTAATCAAATTTGAAACGGGAACTTCATCATAGCTGTAGTTGTGGCGGCCATTGTTGTTACAACTTTTGCCAACAGATAGCGCTGTCGGCGGAGAACTGTGATTACAAGCCAGCTGTTTCTGTTTGCTTTTTAGATTATGTTGTAACACATTGTTTGGTCACGTACGTTTTTAATAATTATTTTATTTGAAGTTTTATAAAAATGTAGGTGGAGGAGAAATGTTTTGTATATATCACGAGTGAAAAATGTTTTTTCTCCTTCAGGAAAATTGTTGCCCTCGGCTTCGCCTCGGGCTTCAAACTTTTCCCTTAGGGAGAAAAAACAGTACTTTTCACTCTAGATATACAAATAACTATTTAGATTCAACCATGATATATATCACCATTATTCCTGCAAAAGAATAAATACAAGAGATAGCCATCACAAAATAGGAAATAGGCATTTAAGAAGATGAGATTGTAGACCAGGGGTTCCCAACAAAATTTTCCCAAGGACCCCCTCATCCATCTATTATATATCATCGGGCCATCCAATCAGCTGATAAAAAGTGAAATGCGCTTGTTCGTGGTGCATAAGTCTGTACGCTCGACATGTATGCTTCCAATGCTGATTGTTGGAAGCGAATCTCACAATAGAAAAAATATAAAAAGGGGAAAAGGTAAGAATTAAGAGTAGTCTAAGGGAGATACTACTAAAAACATAAAGGGGGAAAACCTAAACGGGAAGAATACAGATGATAATGATTTAAGGATATTATATAGGTATATAGTATGTCCTTGCTAGTGATCACCTGTTTCACTTTTTCTTGTTTACTGGTTGTCTCACTTTCACCCCTGTACTGTATTTAGTCACCACACATACAAAACTGTAGTCCTTTTTTTAGCCGCCGTGTATTATGTTACAGGGGTGAAAGATCAGCATTAGAGGTGTAGTTGGCTGGTTGAGCGACCCCCACAAAACATCAGGGGGGGAGCAGGTAAAGCACCCCCGGAATAACGACCCCCATAAAAACCCCCCTGTAAATGAGAGCACCTTTCATTGCGTTGGCTCGCCCCTAGCTTTCAACTTCGCAAAAAGTACGATTCAAAAAGATTGGAAAGGAAACAAAGTGTGTACGGTTGGTTTACGTTTTCTTTTAGGTTTTTGGAGGTAGCGTATAATACGACCCTGTCGGCTTTTTGTGTACATTTTTCATAATGTTGCCTTTATAATCTGCGTTGGAGCGGAAGGCGAGGTATGTGTGTTCAAAGTTCCAACATCCTGGAGTTTTTTGAACTGTGATCTTCTGCTATAGAAGTCAGATTCACGTTTAGTCAGCTCCTGATTAACATTTTTTTACTATCCTTGTCTGTCATCAGACCAAGCAGAAGTTCCATCTGTTTCCAACTCTGCACCGTTGTCAATTCGTTCGTAGACTATTTGGAAATTTAACGAATCACCAAAATATTTTATATTGATTATAAACATTCATAATTAGATATTTACTTGACAAATAAAATATATCTGTGATCTGTGATTAAATTGATCATTATTAACCAGATTCAACAATTAATTGACCGAAGCGAAGCTGAGGTTTTAGTTTCGACTCGATCGTCTGTTTGTTTGTACCGCAGTTACAGTCGCAGTTATTGTCCGATTTGGATGAAATTTGGTATGCAAGCTCTTTGAAACAAGGTGCAGAAACGTATGTGTAACGATTTTTGATAAGACCTCTGTTTTTTTTTGTAATTTAAAAAACCGCAGACTTAACCTACATCCAGAAAGATGTGTCTTTGAAGGTACAGCCATTCAGGTTCATACTTTTTCGCATCTATTGTTACGAGCACATGGTGGCCGAGTCGGTTAGTCCGTGGGTTTTCACACTGTGGGACCCAGGTTTAAATCTCGTTCCTACCAGATTTTTTTGGAGATGATACTAATTGTTTTATCTTATTCTAATGATATATCATTATAAAATAATTATATGATTAGATAGAATAATTAAATTGAATCATCTTATTAAATTATTAAATTGATTTATCAAATTAATTTGATTTTTTTTTTCAAATCTATATTGTATTTGAGTCCAATACTGCCGTTGTAGAAAAAAAATTGTATGTAAAGGTATGAAGGTAATTTTTTTCTTTTTGTGTAGTTGAGAAGTTGATATTGTGGTAATTATTCATATTAAATGAAAAAGACCAAGAAATTGTCAAAAAACCACAGATTTATTGATACTTAGAAAGATCGGTTTCGGTGATTACACCATCGTCAATCTCTGATAAACTCTGATAAAGACTGAAACCGGTCTTTCTAAGTATCAATAAATCTGTTTTTTGACAATTTCTTAGTCTTTTTCATTTAAAAGGTAAAATTTGTATGTATTTGATATAAAGGTACCTTCTTGATAAGTCCGGTGTCCCTGGAAACAGTGTCTCTAGCACTTTCAATGGAGAAAATAATAGATGACAATCATGGCTAAATCTTCACAATATGCTGTACTTACTGTACTGGCCCTTCTCATTAGATTGAAAGTTGTATTCATGAGCGAGGTCTACTGTTCGCAGAACTACTAGTATTATATTTGATATAGCCCACCGGGATGACTTGAGCAACAGCTATTCGCTATAGGAGGCAGTGGGAAAGGAAAATTCACAATTCCTTTAATTTCCATTGACACGCGATTCACTAGAATGAGCTGCACTTGAAAAATCATTTATTGTTTATACACACTGCATGTATATATTTCTTCATCACACTCAAACTCTCTCTCTCTCTTTCAGTTTCACTCTCTTCCTCGCAGTCACTCTCACTCTCCCTCATCTCATCTTGTATTATGAAGTTTAATATTTCGAATATTTTCATGATAAGTTGGATTCTACATGGATGCAAATAACAACTTTTCTTTCCTCCAGTATTGCTAATGTGATCTAGTATAATGTTGATAGCTTAATATATACTTTATTATTTTCTTCGATATTTGTAATTGATCAATACTAATGCAGAACTGTTAAATAATTATTATTTATCTCTTAAGTTTGATTTAATTTTATTGTCAATTTTTGTAATGTTACCATAGGCAACAGCCTAGTAACAATTATCAATAAATATATCTATCTATCTATCTCTCTCATCTCCCTCTTCCTTCTTCATCACTGATTCTTTCACCTGTCTAGGATTCAACTATACAGCTGTGTAGAGATAACCGGTGGGAGAATCCGCAAGCAATGAGCATGAGAGAGATAGAGATTGATTGATTAAGTACTTTATTTATGTAGATTACAATATATACTGGCTTATACACTTATATACAATAGCTTACAGTACAGCAAAATTATAGATGAATTTACATAATATAGACTAAGAAAATAATTATTGAACTGTATATCATATGAAAAAAACAATTTGTAATATAATAACTATGGATAATTATATTGTTATGCATGTACATAAATTGGCGGAGCTTTGGACATATCAATGTCCATTCTTCGGAAAGAATATTAAAAATATCCTCCTATAAGTGAGAGAGTGTGATGGAGAGAGATAGAGTTTTTGAGAGAGGGAGGAAGTGTGTGTGAGAGAGATAGAGTTTTTGTGAGAAGGAGGAAGTGTGTGTGAGAGAGGAAGAAGCACGAACCGAGAGCAGCACAAAAATACGCATCCGTTCCGTGTTAAATTCACTTTAAACTATCAGCAGCGATTGAATGGAAAGCATTGCTTGGTCTATATGCGGTAGGATTGTTGGGAGTTATAAATCAGAATAATATTATTCTGCCCGTAGAGCAGGTGGATAGGCAGGCCTATGATTGTACCTTCATCTGGCAAACGGGTCGGTCTATCTCTACACGTGAAATTATTTAAATAATAATGCATTGCCAACGTCTGCCTTATTCCTACGCTTAGCTGCTGTTCTTCTTCTTCCGTTGTCTTCTTCTTCTTCTTCTTCTTCTTCTTCTCCTTGATTCTTGGTAGAGAGTTAGTGGGGAGGATATTTTTAATATTCTTTCCGAAGAATGGACATTGATATGTCCATAGCTCCGCCAATTTATGTAGATGCATAACAATATAATTATTATCTATAGTTATTATATTACAAATTGCTTTTTCGTATCATATACAGTTCAATAATTATTTTCTTAGTCTATATCATGTAAATTCATCTATAATTTTGCTGTATTGTAAGCTATTGTATATAAGTGTATAAGACAGTATATATTGTAATCTACATACAGAAATCATCAGACCATATGGAAATGCAGCAATAGACTGGCTTCTCCACACATCTGTGTAATCACTTGTCAGCTGATTTATGATGAATAATTCTATAGTCTGATTTTTACTCTAATATTGGCGTATGAAGGAGGCTCCTTTTTCATTTTATATTATCCTTGTAATACAAAATTTCCAAAAATCTTGTATATATGTCGACGCGCAATTAAAAAAGGAACATACCTGTCAAATTTCATGAAAATCTATTACTGCGTTTCGCCGTAAATGCGCAACATAAATACATTTAAACATTCAAATATTAAGAGAAATGCCAATCCGTCGACTTGAATCTTAGACCTCACTTCGCTCGGTCAATAATTATCAGTCCCCTATCATTGAGAAACTGGAAAATATTGGAAAAAATTATTCACCTCATGAAAGAGAGTTGTTCATATTGCATTCATTAATTACTGAAGAATGACAGAATAATTTACTTTTTTTAAATCCAGCATAGCTTATATTCATCCTAAAATGGAAGATGGAAAGCATATGGAATTCTGTGTGATTCATCGTAAATAGCATATTTCCTGGACCATCTATTGACAATTAACACTATGAACACATCAAATTCATCTTTCAAACCCTGGTTTAACCTATCTATTGTTTTTTTTTAATTCAACACTTTACTGATTCAACTATTACTACCAATTGATTGAGAAGAATATGTTTACGGAATAATAATTGTTGAATGACTAAGCACATAGGTTCGTATTGAGATGTAAATGAAAATATTGATTGTCAGATAATCTCCTCATCACCAGTGTTGCAAGGAAGGCACTATACCAGAGACATTTCAATCATTTAGCACCAAAATTATATAATCTACTTCCTGCAAACTTTAAACAGATTAGTCATCCTAGAAAGTTCAAAACAATAGTACACAATTGGTTGATGAGCAAAGGGAGACAGAACATAGAAAACATTATTTGAAACAACAACTAACCACCTAATGACTTACTAAACACTAACTAATTAATAATACGCACAAAAAAACTAACAAAACTTACTCTAGAACATGGTATGCCATAGTGGAGTAGGTCAATTTCCACACAGAAAAAACTAAACAAGTAGAGGACACATTATAAGAATTTTTTGTAACTAACTATTGTATGTAATATTGTAATTTATCTAATATTTTGTGTAATTGATGTTGTAGTTTCAGTTTTTTGGAGGAAATGAACATTTTTTTATTATTTATTTATCTAGATAAATTTCATGATCCACCAGTGTGGCATGATATTATATTGACTTTTTGGCGGTACGAAGTTCGCTGGGCAAGCTAGTTAATTATGTAAATGAGCTCCAATCTGATCAAATCAAATTATGAGATCCTATATTTATGCACCTCAATGTCATAAAATAATATATTCCATCTCATTTTATCTGTGTTGTGGTTAAGGTGATATGCTACATAGTCTTATTGGATAAATGACTTGAAATGGACACAACCTCTTATTTATGAAATAGAGTATGTATATTCAATAAAACGATGGCGTAACGATCGGAAGTATAATCTCAAAAATGACACCCTCTATTAGCTCACTTGTGCATTAACCTTTGCTGACCTCTTGAAAGGCACTGTCTTGCCGATTGATTAATAAGACCTAGACCAGGATTTGTAGGCTGAGAGAAAGCGTAAATCTATGTTCTGGCTTTGACACTCTCCTCTACTTTTTCTCATCTTTCTCTTCCTCTTCGTCCTCATCTCAGTCCTCCCCTTCTTCTCCACCCCCTCTTCATTAATCTCCTCCTCCTCCTCCTTCCACTACTCCTTCCCCTCCTTCATCCCCTACTACTCCCTCACATCTTCTTGCCCTTTCTGAGAGATGACTTTCCGAAAATGGACTTTGGCTGACAAATTGCAGCTGGGGAGATGTGACGCCGTTCTTCTTTATTGTGAAAAAGTAGCGGTCAAGGTCGAATTTGGACTTTCTATTGACAGCTGATTCCGATATTCACTTGCAGACTGGGAAAATCTCTGGAAAATGTTGCTGGAAAATTCATTCCCAGACACCTTTTCATTTCGATTATAACAAATACTGTAATTACAGCATTACTGTAAATGCTGTAAATACAGCATTATAATACTGATTATAATGCTGAGAGTCTGGTCCAATCAATTCATTCTAAGCTTTCATAATTAGAAGTATTTAATTGATTAGTATAATTCTAGAGCTGGGCTGAAGTAGATGTGGTGACACAATAATTGAAAACAGAGTAAGTAGTTTTTCAAAATTGATTTGAAGAATTTGAAGATTGATTGAAAATCCTATACTATTAAACGAGCAATTTCTGTTCATATCTTTAGATGATTTTATGTTAATATATCTGTGTTTTAATGTATGTGACCGGATCTCGAAAACGGCTCTAACAATTCTCACGAAATTTGGAACAAAGTAGGTTTATGATATGAAAATTCGATTGCACTAGGTCTCAACCCTGGGATAATTTGCAGAAGGACATTAAAAGGATAAATACGTCCTTGGAAAAACAGCTGGAAATTTTGTCGTCTGTCGATACCGTAATGGAAGTGAGTGAGCGAGTGCATGAGTTGGTTATTCCTCAGCTGGTCTCACGAGAAGAATAATTCAGCAAGACAATTTTTTTGTTTATTTCTCTTTTTTTTAGAAAACATGTTTAGTTCAGAAATTCCAAAATAGTAACTGAATGCTGTTAGTGTAAACAAATATTTTAGCAAACATAGTAAATCGAATTCATAGTATATCTATTTTTAATTTATGATGTGTTTGTTTTTTGAAAGGTGAATAAATTGTTATTTTGATGAGTGATAGTAGCTTAACCTAGATTCTGTTTGAACTGTAGTATAATTTGAAAAAAGGACAGTTTTGGGCATAAGCCTGTTGTGCCTCCTCATATAACTGTAAAAATAATTGTAATACTGAGAAAATGAATAGGCTACATAAATATAAACTATAGATTCAATCTTTCGTTACAAATTTTCTTTGCTTTTACACTGCAGAGCGAAGCTCGATCCCCCGATATTGTAGGCCTATAGTAATGGAACAACAGGCCTTCTCACCCTTCTATGAGACAGTAATACAATTTATAACGAATATACTCAATATCGTATTTAACTAATTGTAGCTTTTTGAAACTCTAGGTTTCAATTGAGTGATTATTTATCATAACCAAGGTTCATAGGAAGACGTCAATTCATGCGGCCATATTGATGCTTGTTGAAAAGTTTGTTCACTTGTCTTAAGCTGATGAAGAGCTAATGTGTTTTAAGTATTAAGAATATAGTCTAGTATTATTGTATTTTTTCTTTAGGGTTATTTTTAATATAAATGAAATATAAATCTCAGTACTATTTTTAATTGTGAGTTAAAATACATGAAACTTACCATAAGTAAGGAGAGTATTGCTTTCCGAAAAAAAGACAAACAAAGATAGCCAACCAATTTTAAACAGGTGCTGACTTTAACGTTAATTTTTCAATCTCACCTTTTCACGTCGAAAGTACATGTTGAAATGATTTAAAATAGTACTGAGATTTATATTAATTTCTAGTATTATTTTATACCATATAATATAGTTCACTTTATTCTGATATATTGACTTGATAGGGAATAGACATATCGAGGAGTCTCGCTGAAAAGTTAACATTTCTCTAACTGTATTGACCCACATCTATCGAGGGTTAAGTAGTGTAAGAGAGGGCCGACTGCGCGCTAACTTTATCCTCCTAGGTCAAAAATAAAGGCAGTCATTCAATTCCATTCTATCCATCTTCCTTCATCTATTGACTGTGATCATAACAATTTCAAAATACAAAATTAAACTGGTGAACAAATATCATTCAAAGCAAATCACTGGTTGTAATGGAGTGATCCGTGGTCTAGTGGATAGAGTGCCTGCGTAGCAGCATAGAGATCCCGGGTTCAAACCCTCTCACAACCAAAAGTTTTTTAACCAGATCACTCCCGTGTTATCGGATGGGCACGTTGAACTGTCGGTCCCGGCTGAAGTATGACAGTCGTAATGCCCATTGACGGCTTAAATTATATATTCAGGCGGAGGGACCTTCCCGCAAGGGACTCCCCACCAACAAAAGCCATACGAATTTACTTTTTTTTACTGGTTGTAATTATACTTTTGGTAAATAAATCTTGATTCCAGCAGAGGTTAGTAAAAAGTGGTCAATAATTGCCATCAATTGATACAATAGCCGTGAAAGTGTTTATGGGTAAGAGGTGGTATGGGAAAGGGGTAGCTAATAAATGGTGGTCAATATTCCGGTTGGTGATGTCAGGGGGGGGGAGTCGAAGGGGGTTGTTATGAGTGGAGTGGTGTAGGGGTTTATCAGATGATATCCAACCACGTTTGGCCATACATCGGTTTCATCGGTTATTTGGTATCGGCGGTTATTCGCCGCAAAATGACCACCAGGTCAGTTTTTTTCTTCTTCATCTCCTCATTTCCCCTCTTCATCCCTTTTTACTCTCCTTGCCCTATTACCATAAGTAAGGAGAGTAGTCTATTGCTTTCCGAAAAAAATTAAGATACCCCAATTTCAAAATTTCTATACGTTTCAAGGTCCCCTGAGTCCAAAAAAGTGGTTTTTGGGTATTGGTCTGTATGTGCGTCTGTGTACACGATATCTCATCTCCCAATTAACGGAATGACTTAAAATTTGAAACTTGAGGTCCTTACAACATAAGGATCCGACACAAACAATTTCGATCAAATGCAATTCAAGTTGGCGGCTAAAATGGCGAAAATGTTGTCAAAAACAGGGTTTTACGCGATTTTCTCGAAAACGGCTCCAACGATTTTGATCAAATTTATACCTAAAATAGTCATTGATAAGCTCTATCAACTGCCACAAGTCCCATATCTGTAAAAATCTCAGGAGCTCCGCCCCATCTATGGAAAGTTTGATTTCTTATTCCCAATTATCAGGCTTCAGATACAATTTGAACAAAAAAAAATCAAGTGGAGTAGATTGAGCATGAAAATCTCTACAATTAATGTTTTGCAACATTTCCACCTAAAATTGAAAAAAGCTCGAAATTTGAGAAAATGTGATTATTCAATTGCAAACTGTTGATGAAATCATTCACTATGAAGAGATAGCAGACCTCGTGTCTCCAGCCACCACCTCCGTAAACACTGTTTACGGAGGTAGTGCTCCAGCTGGCTTAGATCTTTGAATAGTAGACTTGAGATGCGCGTGAACACTAGCGTCAGGTGATCTATTTTCATAACGGCAAGGGAAGTTGTGTGAGTGCGACACACCAGATTTTTCCTCTTTATTTGTATCTTTTTTATCCTCGTTCTCCTTCTGATCATGATCATCATCATCACTACCACTTAACATGCTTTAATAAACTAGTAGTTCTGTGAACAGTAGACCTCACGCAGTATTCTCATCCACAAGTACCTGATTGAAGCTATAGACCTATGGAAATACATCAATAGACTGGCTTCTCCACACATCTGTGTAATCACTTATTAGCTGAATTATGATGAATTATTCTATAGTCTGATTTTTACTCTAATATTGGCGTATCAAGGAGGCTCCTTTTTCCTTCTATATTATCCTTGAATTGCAAAATTTCCAAAAACCTTGTATATACGTCGACGCGCAATTAAAAAAGGAACATACCTGTCAAATTTCATGGAAATCTATTACCGCGTTTCGCCGTAAATGCGCAACATATAAACATTCAAACATTTAAACATTAAGAGAAATGCCAAACCGTCGACTTGAATCTTAGACCTCACTTGGCTCTGTCAATAAATTGCGAAAATATATTGATTTTACTATGAGTATATACTTTGTCTACTGACAGACAAAGATAGCCAACCAATTTTAAACAGGTGCTGACTTTATAACGTTAATTTCACTCTAAGTTCAAACTCACCTTTTCACGTCGATATATCAGGAACAGATTGCGCCCCAACTCAAACAAGAACACATTATACAAACAACAGATACGCATTTTTTATTGTCTTTCAATTTTTGACAAAAAAAAATGTGATCCCATCATGTAAAAATTTTTACTCTCATCAAATCAGAATGTGGCAAATACGGGAATTTTGTTAATTGGAGTGGGATTTCAATTTACAGTGTTGTTTGCATACGGAATTTCCCTGCTCTGAAAGGAAATACAGATTGCAAATATGGTTTCCACTGAAATGAGGTCATTAAACGAATATTGCTGGTCGATTCAATATGGGGCTCTGTCGATTTATTGATGAATAAATAATATTGATTTCGGGTGTATGAAACTCGGTACATCACAATATTCATTCTTAATTCATTATTTAGTCATCTAATTGATTCATCTGATAGAATCAATATTCAGATAATATTCATTCATCTATATATATAAAAGCGAAATGGCACTCACTCTCTGACTGACTGACTCACTCACTCACACACTCGCAGAACTAAAAATCTACCAGACCAAAAACGTTCAAATTAGGAAGGTATGTTCAGTTGGCCCTTTAGAGGCGCACTAAGAAATCTTTTGGCAATATTTCAACTCTAAGGGTGGTTTTTAAGGGTTTAAAGTTCGTCTTTTAGCATGTATATTCTTCTTATTATCTTAATTATAATTGAAAAATGTCCATACAATATGTTAATATAGAACTATAATCTAGAGAGAGTACCTCTTCGAAACAGTTGTTAACTGTTAACTATATTAATAATTTTGTCAGGTTGGCATTAAGTTGAGTTGACTTTGTTAGGTTGGCACGAAGTTGAAGATTGAAATGCATTTATCGCGGAAAAATTGATTGGGCACTGCTGCTTCAATCAGAGCTATCCCTGGGAATATTATATTACTAGCCGTCAGGCTCGCTTCCCTCGCCATATCCGTTTAGCCAGACGTTTAGTCTGGACCCCCGACTGGATCGTGCTCAAATGCTCAAATGAAAAATGCAGGCGTGCGAACAGAGCCTGCTGATTTCATTCTTGGGCGATCCAGTCGGGGGTCCAGGGGGCGGAGCCCCCTGTCTAGACGGATATGGCGAGCGAAGCGAGCCTGACAGCTAGTTATTAATAAATCCAATACACCCAAAAATGTCATGTTTCCAAATGAATTTGTGGAATAATGTTATGAAATTCCAGTATTCATTCAATATTGAACTTTTAATAATAATATCGAGTGACCTGGCTGGCTCAGGCTGGTGTCAGAGTTTTCAGGTCGCACCTAATCAATTTCAGGGCCTCTGACATGACCTAACGACTAATATTGAACTATGGATTGGTAAGGGAGTGGTTACATGGATTTTTGAGATGAAGTATTCGCTGTATATTGATTGGATGGTTAATTTTCCACTTAAAACTTCTATCCACCTCCATTGATTGGTTTGTTTTGAATGCATAGAATACAATTTAAATTGATTTAAAAGTTGATTAGTTTTCAGCTAGGCACCACTCACCCTGATCACTTCTAATAATAAATAATTGGATTGGATGGTTTAATTAGAGTTTAATTTGATGTTTCCTGTGATGAAAATTAACTCCCCCAAATAGAGAGAGAAATAATATATGCAGGTTGGTCTAGATAGGCAGTCTAATAATTTGATACTATGGATATTCAATTGAAACCTGTCGAAAAATGTAATTCAATTATTGGATTTGAAGTGTATTCACATCATATAACGAGAATATGTGATGAGAAGCTGTATTTTATTTATTCCTTTAGTGTGTGGGTAGATATACCAATTTATTCGATTATAAATCAAATCCAGATGGAAGGCTGACACAATTGTTTAAAAATTCAGTAGCAAATTGATTTTTATTGAAAAAAAAATTTCGATCGCTGTATGATAGGATTTTAATAAATTACTGGCAGGTAAATGGTGCTCCGCAATTGAAAATTTGATCTACAGAAATCTTGTTGGATTCAAAATCGGTAAATTAAGAATCTATATGCAAAATTTCAAATTAAAAAGTCCATTAGTTCAGATGTAATGATGAGTCATTCGTGAATCTCCTATCCCGTACGTGTATAAAACAATTCTTTCCTTTATTAAGGTGCGTACAGATTTACGCGCCTTATATTAATATCGGGGCCCCGAGCTTCGCTCTTTATTTATTTATTGATAAACAAAACACAAAAATTTAAAATGATTGGGGAAGGACTAACAGGCATAGCCCAAAACTGTTTCTTCTCCGATTTTTGATTTATACACTATAAATACTCCAAAAATTAGGTTATGTTCCATAAACTGGAGTCCGGTTCAATTTTCAGTCCAAACATTTGAAAACTGAAAAGTTCTAATTTAGATTATTTACTAACCAAATTGAATAACACTTACTAATCAATCAAAACTGTAAAATAATGATTAACTTTGAAAATTATGATATAATATGGGTATTCACAATGTTGGAGTTTGCTGGCTAAGTCGAGCTATTCGCTAACTCCTGCTATTTGCTAAGTCTGTGTTAACTCAACGCTATACTAGTACGTTAGAAAAAAATCACCAGACGAGATAGGAGATAGCGCAGGTTTGAGTCCGCTAACTCCAGTTAACTCTGTTAAAACGGCGGCCATATTCGTTTTGATCATATTTGGTAGCAAAAGTGAGGTTATAAACTTTGTGTTACAAAAATTATCCGCTTGGACCGCTATTGCAGTTAGCTAATAGCAGATGGTTTTAGATGGGGCGTTCACAATCCAGGGTTATCAAATAGCACTTTAGCTGGCTAAAACAACATTGTGAATTCCCTACTCTAATTAATTTAGAATGATAAACCATATCATGTCAACAAATAATCAGATTATTCTGATCAAGTCGATTAAAATTTCTAGATTAATATTTCTCGTGAGATAAGCTGATTGATTCAACAGCTGAACATAATAATTTTGTCCTTCTCCCACACACGCATCACGCATCTTCTGTTATCGACAGACAACGAAATTATCATCAGTTTTTCCAAGGATGAATAATAATTGTTATCCTTTTCATGTCCTTCAGCGAGTTTTCCCAGGGATGAGACCTAGTGCAATCGAATTATCAACCTAGTTTGTTCCAAATTTCGTGAAAATCATTAGAGCCGTTTTCGAGATCCGTTGGACATACATAACCAAATATAACAATATAATATCAGAGCACCGAGCTTTGCTTGCTATTTATTTATTGATGAACAGAACACAATTCTTTGAAATGATAGAGGAAGAACTAACAGGCACAGTCCAAAACTCTTTCTTTTCCGAATTTTGATCCCCATAAGGTTTTCTTCATCTTTTAGGTCGTGTTTTATTATTTTACAGCTGGCTATACGTCAGTTTATGAATTCCGGGGCTGAGATATTTCGATTTTCCATAGACACATTTGTTTACTCACTTCCATTATCCACAGACGACGAAAGTCTCAACTGTTTTTCCAAGGATGAATTATCCTTTTAATATCGTTCAGCGAGTTTTCCCAGTGCAATCGAATATTTATATCATAAACCTACTATGTTCCATATTTCGTGAAAATTGTTAGAGCCGTTTTCGAGATCCGTTGAACATAAATGATGTCACGGCATATTTCCCAACAATAGTTATTTGTGCAACTAGTGCGCAAAGTGACAGTTTGGTGCACCGAAAGAAACGTTTACTTGGAATGGTTTCTTGAGTGCAGCAGAGGAACTTTGCGCACGTATTTCACATTAAGTTTTTCCTAAAGTTACCATTGAATATGAAAAGTGGGTAATTATGGGTAAAATGCATCAAATGTTTTTCTGTGTAATTTTATTATTGATAAAAGCCTTAATTTATTGTCAAATTGAATAAAAATGTTGTCCTTGGTTATAATATCTACTTAATAATTTGCTCGTTGTGCTTCGTTGCATCCTGCTCACTATAGCAGCCCAGTCACTGTTACCAACTTCATTTTGATTTTGCTGCATTGTTGCTCCATATAACCTACTAAGTATTTTGTGTTGCCATGTTGCAAATCTGGAGTGCAGAGAAAAATTTTTGCCGCACTAGAGCGGAAAAGTGATTCTTTGCGTTCTGTAATCAGTGCAGCAATGGCCACTTTTCAACGTAACTGTAGGAAAAAATAGAAACAGCATTAATCAAAAGAATTTTGAAAGTAGGCGCCAATCTCTGAGTTCATTATCTCTCATTGTCGATAACAGAGAGCGCTTCTTCCATACATCTGATAGATTGATCGACCAAAAACAAAAAAAAAAAATACAGATGATAATATTTTCCAATTTATTAATAAAATTAAAGTAATTCGAAATAAAATAAAATATCAAATTCTATTCACCACCTCTCCTATTCCCTTCCTTGATTTGGCAATTGATTGTGACGTCACATCTCGGAAGTGCGGTGAAGAAAAAGCTTATCAGTTTGTCGTGTATGTGTCGGGTCGTGCCGTATGATGGTGTGCTGAGAACTTAACGTGCTTCATATGTGAAGGAGAGATAACACATAAATGTCGTTGTCGTATCGTGTCGACCGGTTTTATGAGTACTATATAGGGGTGAGTTGATCCATAATATTGCCAAATTTTCCTGCATATTCTATCACCACCACATGTCTTACCTCAGGCCTATTAATACTATTAATTGATTGAGTTATTCGGAGCAATTATGAAATATAATGAACCTTTCAAAATATAAAAATATGGAGCCAATTTCAATTTATTCAATAAAAAAAGGCCTAAGTAGTAGTAGATATTTCTAAATTGGGATTTCAAGATTATAAATCCCAATAATATATAACCATATAAATATATACAGAAATTGCCCGCCTAATATAATAGGATAAGGACGGTAAAGAATTGTGAACGTCCAAGAATCGATTTGTGTGTTACTGGCTTAGTACAGACAGTGCTAGCCTGAAATTAGTTGGTAATGGGCAAAAACCAGCAAGAAGACCAATTTGTTGGATGGAAAACAAACTAATTCATTGTAGGAGGAATGCTGGCAAACGGAGGAAATAATGTTGCAACTTCAAGAAAGTTGCTCGAGATAAGAAAGAGACTTTTCAAGCAGAAAAAATACTGTCAAGGAGTGGAGCTTTTGCAGAAAGCGTGTTTCCTTTCTCTCACTCTATTAACTTGTAGTATTTTCGTTCTCTGTTGGAAAAGGAATGACTGAGTTGGCTCCGCCACAGACAGACCCCGAAAACACTAATTAAATCTTGATAAGACAATTACACTGAATTTAGTGCTCATTATACGACCCTGCTTAGTTTCAAATTCTTGCTAGTAGCGGGGATGGAAATATGAACAAGTAGAGTTGAGACTAACAATCGCTGGAATTCTATTTCCAATTAAAATAATTGAAAGAATTAATCTCATGAGAGAGCTAAAGGTTCTTGGTGTAGTTTTAGATTGGAGATAGCATATATTCAACATGCAAAGCTTATATAACAGAGATAGAAACACTTGTGGTTATAATCTTCTATAATATAATAAAGAATAGAATTGGCTGATACACACGTACGGAATAGGAAATTCAGGAATGACGCATTATAAAGTCTGAACTGCTGGACTGATTTGCTTGAAATTTTGCATACAGATTAAAATTTATCAATAGTCCAGTCACTATATACATTGGTGCATGCAATTTATACATTTTGGACCGCCTTGACGAGCCGAGAAGAATGAAGTGTAGTACGATGAAATCTGAGCATTGTGTCAAAAGTTATGTGTTTGAAATTTTGATCCTTGAGGTATCCTTAAGCGCGCCTCTCCACTAGGAAATACTGAAATGAAGTGCATCTTACGGGTGATTCTCATAGAACATAATCTTATGAACTTATGTCATTGTGCGAAATATCAATGTGAAGACTATGTAGTTGGTGATGATGGTTAAAGCTGAATATTAGGTGTTTTTCACAATACAAGGAGCATTGTTGTCAGGTGTACCTGGAAATCTGTATGAGATAGAGCGCTCTACCTGATCTCAGATTGTAGAGCACAAGAATACGCCCAGAGGGATTTTGAATTATACATCTAAATGGTAACAATCGGAAGATATTTTTGATCAAAAACTAAAATTCATCAAAATTGATTTTTCCTTCAATTTTTACTCATTTTTGAAAAATCATAACTCTGTACTCATTTGGAGATAGAGAGTTCCGGATGATCTTATTTTATTCAGAATTTCATAATCTATAAAGAAGGCGGGAGCAAATTTTTTTGTCTGATCACGAGATTTGGCAGAAATAGCTGAAAACTGGAAAATGAGCCGAAAATACGAGGTTTGTGGGCCACTCTGTATCTAGCACAAGGAAATTTTTGCATGAAGAAATTGGTTCTGGACTTCTCTTATGTACCCAAATAATATAATAAAAAATCAGAACTACAATATAAATTGCAATATTTTAGTTACAACCCCTTATTTCTTTAAAAACTAAAACTTCAATCAGCCGCCATTTAGGATACAAGTATCATAGAACATTTTTGTCGATGCCATCTTTCCTTTTTTTCAAAGAAGCCTTTAAAATGATGTGCCACACAATGGGTGTTTACATTTAACATATTAGAGTTACAACCTCTAAGTCACTCCCTTATGAGGGCTTGAAATTCAGTTGTACGTCAAAAGGTAGAGTATTTGACCAATAACTTATCCTGAAAGTTACAGTATTATATGTACAACATAGTCTCCAATTTATTGAAGGGTTCTCATACATATGACCACAGAATTACAATGAGTTTTAATGAATGAGTTTAATTATAAAATTATTTAATTTTTACAATGAGTTTAATTATATGAGTTTTCTCTGATATGACTCTCTGTATATATTATAGTTTATTATGTCTACATGAACATCTCATGCAGATATACCAAGCATTTCAACAACTAAACATTCCGCATGCAGTAACAAATATAAATACATCCAATGTTGAAATACACATCCAATGCATATATACAACGCATTTCAACTACAGAACATTCCAGATACAGTCATATGACAGAGATGCAGATTTGCATGATGCATTATGTACCAAATGCATGCAATCGCATCCCTGCCACGTCACACAGATAAGCGCATGATGCATTGCATTGCATTTTGGGTGCATTGTGAATGCATTTTGGGTGCATACGGGTCAATTCATGTCGAGTGTATTATTCTCAACCTGACCCCAATCCTCAACTGTCAAATAGGCTATGTAACTGTGACATTTATCAGTTACCAGTCGCCATATAATCTGTTGTTACTTTGACATTTATCAGTTACCAGTCGCCATATAATCTGTTGTTACTCTGACACTTATCAGTTACCAGTCGCCATATAATCTGTTGTTACTCTGACACTTATCAGTTACCAGTCGCCATATAATCTGTTGTTACTCTGACACTTATCAGTTACCAGTCGCCATATAATCTGTTGTAACTGTGACACCATATAGAATCTGTTTAGCACTGGTATTTGACTCGATCTAAAGGTTCTGTAATACTGGAACCGAATGTTTCAGTTTCAAAATGGGCTGTTCTATTCAATATTGTTGAAGGGAAGATGGTATTCATTGACTTGTTTGTCACACATAACATAGAAATGGTTGGGTAGAGAACAACAGAGTATATCATTCATCAATGTTGTTTTACATCAAGAACTGCTCACTAATAAATCACTCTTTTCTTATTAAATAATATAAAGATATTTGAATATTTGGCTGCTAGTCGTCCTTTACAATAGTATAAAAACGTGAAATTATCATAGAGGAACAATAGCATAAGTAGATATCCCATGGTATAGTGCTTTTATGTCGCAACTTTTACTGTTATCTCAAGCCGATAGTTCATGTAATTCTTTCTCGTGAAGCCGTGTGACACTGGTAGTCTCTAATATTGTGCCGTTCATACACTCTCACCCCAACAAAACAGTACAAATCGACAATAATCAACAGTATTGTTGATATAATCATCGGCTTGAGATAACAGTAAAAGTTGCGACATAAACGCCCTTATACCATGGGATATCTACTTACGCTATTGTTTCTCTATGATATTATACAATTAATTTCAATATTCCATCTTTCAGATATCTTGTAGTTGGTGACCAATGCCTGTTTCATCTGTTTATTCTTGTAATTTCGGTCAATAGATGAGTTAAAAATTTACAAAACATAGAAATGATTAGGGAAAGATCAACAGCCTTAGAGAAAGCTCTTCCACGAATTTTAATGGATGATGTATCCAAAAAAATCGTGGTTGTTGTTCCATGTATCCTATTACATTAAGCGAGCAATTTCTGTATCAATATATCTGGTTATTTTTATGTCTAACTATTTCTGTATCTGGTTATTTATGTTTTACGGATCTCGAAAACGGCTCTAACGATTTTCACGAAATTTGGAACATAGTAGGTTTATGATATAAAGATTCGATTGCTCTAGGTCTCATCCTTGGGAAAACTCGCTGAACGACATTAAAAGGATAATTCATCCTTGGAAAACAGATGATAATTTCGTCGTCTCTCGATAACAAAAGATGCGTGTGCCTGTGTGGGAGAGAGACAGAATTATTTCCAGCTGTGTTATCATAATCCATCAGCGAGAAATTTTATCTAGCTAGACAATTTAATCGATTTGATCAACATAATCTGATTTGTTGGCATGTAGAAATTGGGGTACCTTAATTTTTTTCGGAAAGCATTACTTTCCTTACCTATGGTAATAGGGCAAGGAAAGTAAAAACCAGCCGTGAAATGAAATAAAATCGGAAATTTCAATTCCCATTTCCTGCCCAATTAAGCGAGGAATGCAGCTATTTTCCATCAAATTACCGACTCGCCAGCTATATTCTGACAAACTGCACAATAGTCAGAATTATCTCTCATTTAAACTGAACTGCCAATGCATTAACAAGCATTTAACTGGGCAACATTTATGACAAATAGGTCATGAGTTGCTATTTCCACGTATGACAGTCCACAAAACAGGATATGACTTCACGTATGTTTGCATGTAAGTGTTGAGTTTGTAATTGATGCATTTCATAAGATGTAAAATTCATGTACTACTATACGTATTAGAAAGCGAAATTTGAGTGCAGTTAGATAGTTCTAAAAACAGATGGGACTAAAGAATAGAATCCTATTTTATTAAGCGAGCAATTTCTGTATTTATATATCTGGTTATTTATGTTTTACGGATCTCGAAAACGGCTCTAACGATTTTCACGAAATTTGGAACATAGTAGGTTTATGATATAAAAATTCGATTGCACTAGGTCTCATTCTATGGAAAACCCGCTGAACGACATTAAAAGGATAATTCATCCTTGGAAAACAGATGATAATTTCGTCGTCTCTCGATAACAAAAGATGCGTGTGCCTGTGTGGGAGAGAGACAGAATTATTTCCAGCTGTGTTATCATAATCCATCAGCGAGAAATTTTATCTAGCTAGACAATTTAATCGATTTGATCAACATAATCTGATTTGTTGACATGAGATGACAATCCTCCTAAACTGGAGTATATCATAATTTTCAAAGTTGATCATTATTTGACAATATTCAAGTGATTAGTGAGTGTTATTTTGTTATTCAATTGGGTTTGTATATCATCTAAATTATATATTTTTTGTTTTTAAATGTTTGAACAGAAAATTGAACCTGGATTCAAGTGTATGGAACATAACCTACTTTCTGGACTATTTTATAGTGTATAAATCAAAATTCAGGAGAGAAACAGTATTGGGCTGTGCCTGTTAGTACTTCCCTAATCATTAAAAAATTGTGTTCGGTTTATCAAAAGTCAATAAATAAATAACGAGCGAAACTCGGTGTCCCGATATTAATAATGATGAAAGATGATTCGATAAATTCATCTTAAGTTGCGTTTACACAAAAGTTATCAACAAAATGTTAATTTCTCTGCCCTTATAAATTTTATTTGATTGAACATAACTTTTCACACCTATGATGTGCATATGTGTTTGTCAAGTTCCGTTTAATCTTATAGAATCTATAAGGGCGGAAAAATAAACATTTTGTTAATAACTTTGGTGTAAATGCAGCTTTACAGTTTCATTATATATTTCTAATTCTAGTTTCATTAGATATTTTTGATTTCTATCTTTTTCCTACCAAACAGTTGCATAGTTCTATTTGATGGATTCACTAACCATAATTTGTATTCACGAGAACTTTGTCAGTAAAAATCCATTTGTAACAAAATCCATATTAAAGAGATTATTATTGAAAACATTTTAAAAATTATTTATTCTTGAGCTTCTCAGAGTAATTACACAGTAGTCATTGCATTACTTTGATTGTTTCATAATAAATTGGCATTTTTCTAACAATATTCTTTCTTTTTAGGTGAGTTGATTTTGCATCTATGGTATCTTCTTAGGAGGTAAGATTAATATATTTTATCATCTATCATTATTGTTGAATACAGGCTCTGGAACGCAGCTATATTAATACAGAATCACAAAATAGTGTTTATCATGACAAAATAGTGTATGCTATAATACCTCTGAATTAACCTATGTAGTTAATGTAATCTCTAAACAAGCAATTAAATTAAACACAGGCTTTGTCAAGCTACTATTTAGTGGAATATAAATAAAGCAAGTAAAGTTGCTGTTGAAACCACATAGGCCAGTGTAATACCTCCCTAATTTCAGGCTTCGTTATGAATCTATTAAGCAGAATTTAGTCATATTAGGCTGTACACTACGGGAAAACATGCATGCACGTACACAGTAGACTCACATTGTTTTGTCATGTTAGCTGACATCAGCGAGAGGCCTCTACTATTAAATAAACGAGCAATAACAATAAATAAACCACTGATAATAACAAATTAGCTGAACGTTTTTATTAAGGTGCGTACAGACTTTCGCTCTGCTCCGCAACCGAACGTCACTCCAGCAGAGCGATTGATGATCGACCGGCGAGCAACAGTGGTTCGACCGGGGAACGCGAGAAGATCTAACATCTTCCGTAACGTTCATGATGGGTGCTTGGGCGGAGCGACTGTGGTTCGATGGAGGAACGAGGGCGGTACGAGGGCGGAGCGTGCTCGGTGCGGGTTGGAAGCGCGTATATGTGTATGCAGCTTTACACCTGATAATTGGTACATAAAGGCTGTTCGGTAGACTTTTTAAATTGGATAATCTTTTTCAATAAAATTGTTAAGATCATTAAAAGAGTGAGAAAAAGTGGCAACTAAAATTTTTAAGTGGTCTAATAAGCGAGTTATGGGTTGTTGAAGTGCTAACTTTCCAGATTCCGTTTTCTTTCCAGATCATAAACGGTTTCGATTATATTTAACAGAACTTCTCTTAAAAATTCAAAAAATGTATCTTTCCAAACTAAAACATTTTATTCCCCCATATCTTTCATGAATGAAAAAGTAACATTTTTTGTAAATTCGATAACTTGTTCATTTTGGCATTAATCGCGGAAAAACGCATATTAGAACAAAGCCAATGATATACTGAATGTACTAAAAAAACTCCAATGCACAATTCGAAACCGTTTATGATCTGGAAAGAAAACGGAGTTAGCACTTCAACAACCCATAACTCGCTTATTAGACCACTTAAAAATTCCAGTTGCCACTTTTTCTCACTCTTATAATGATCTTAACAATTTTATTGAAAAAGATTATCCAATTTAAATAAAAAGAAGTGTACCGAACTGCCTTAATTATTAATTTTATGCAGCAAACTTTTTTCTTTGTTAAACATTGTTGAAACGAGGGGACTTTATAGATAATACTAGTAGTTCTGTGAACAGTAGACATCGCGCAGTTAAAAACCACAGCCTCCTCTAATACTGTCCATCAGAGTGAATTATGTCACGTCCTGACGTGTATAATAATTTAATCATCAATTGAGCATATGTATTAGATTCTAGGCCTACACAACAATATCGTAGGCCGGGGTCTTGTATTAGAGGTGGCTATGCTATTGTTCTATATTTAGGTAGGAATTGAAATGGTGAGCGGCTCTGACAAACGGTATTTGAAATAGCATAAATTAAGTCTTGGTCTATTGCATGGAACATGGAAATTTTACAAATTGATGAATTCTGGCATGGATATATTATTATTTAGAATTTCATATAATAACTTTGATGCTCTAATGGATCTTCTGGTTTGAACTTTAAATGTTGACCTCGAAGTTTCAGTGGAAAAGCTATTGGACAAAATGTAGCCCATTATACTTTTTGAAATAAAGATACCTCAATAATTTATTTTGAATAATCTCCAGATCATTAACGGCAGAGCTTGACGGCATATCGGTGTGTAATCAATAATTGCTGTTTGGGTTGTTTTATCGACAATAATTTGTTGTAAACAACAATGCTACTATCATCAAAAGCTTACCGAGTTGAAAGCAGAGAAAAGTCGGGACAAAATAATATGCTACTTCGAGTTATATATTGCATGACTCATCGCTTGCAATTAATAGTCCACACGACAGCTGATTTTTCACCATGTTATATTGAGATATATATTGCATGCTTCGTTGCATGCAATTTATAATCCACTCGACTGCTAATTTATGATGAATAATATCATAGAGAAACAACAGCGTAAGCAGATATCCTATGGTATAGGGAATTTATGTCGCAACTTTTACTGTTATTTCAAGCCGATTATTGTCAATTTTTACTGTTTTGTTGGGGTGAGAGTGTATTAACGGCACAATTTGAGAGACTACCAGCGTCACACAGCTGCATGGAAATGAACTACGTGAACTATCGGCTTGGGATAACAGTAAAAGTGCGACATAAACGGAATATCTTCTTACGCTATTGTTTCTCTATGATAATATATTCTAAAGTCTGATTTTTAAGGTAATATTGGCGTTCAAAGGAGACTCCTGTTCCTTTTGTATTATCCTTAAAATGCAAAATTAAAAAAAAATGTATACGTCGACGCGAAATTCAAGAAGGAACATACCTGTCAAATTTCATGGAAATTTATTGCTGTGTTTCGCTGTAAATGCGGAACATAAATATAAACATAAAAATAGAAAAACATATAAACATAAAGAGAAATGCAAAACCGTCGTCTTGAATCTTGGACCTCACTTCGTTCGGTCAATGACAAAGAAGGATTTCACCTGGAAGTTATATTATAGCAATGGAGCAAGGATCCACAAACTTCAGCTGAGTGACATTATCCCTGTACATTTGTTCAAGTATGCTCATTGTTCAAATGACAATTGCCGTTGTTACAATTGCATGGAATAGGGGCACCGGTTTCCCTACTTATCCCCTAGGGGAAATAGTGAGCCATTTCAGCGAGATATGAGGATGTTACAGTAATAGCGATGGATGTCCCGTAACCTTTGCAGAGCCTCTGTGTGACAAGGGGATTTCGAACTTTAGAACATAAATATCTCGAAAAGTATAGGATTTATCTAAAACCTCTATCAGACAAAACTTGTAGGAAATTTATTAAGCTTCATTTTTATGTAGTTGATTATATCAATGTAACCCATTGTTTCCAAGATATAAGCAAGTAAGTAATAAGTGGAAAACGCAACTTTCAAACCACCCTCATCCCTTCAGCACATGATGTAAGGGTTGGGATTTTTGATATGCTCACCTCCAAACTAGTCTCAACAAAGCTGCAAAGTCGAAAATTGTGTTCCAAACTTTCAAAATTTCATTGTCAACTGATCTATTGTTGCTGAACAGAAAATTTCACTCTCCACACTAAAATTGCTGCAACAGTCGTAGGGAAATGCGTAAAATAGTGAGAATATACATCAAATTGAAGATAATTTGATGCTCTATCAGCTCATAATCAGCACGGATTTTTTTCATCGATCTTTCAAAAATTATAAGGCCGAAAAGATGAAAAACCTGAAGGCAGAAGTCTTTTTTAAAAAAATGTCTCACCTTCAAGGGCGGATATCTCAGAAACTATGAGAGATATGGAACAAATGTACACCACAAAACTTGTTGGTAGTTTTGTAAGCTTCAATTTTGCAAGAGATAAAAATGTTCATAAGATGCATAGTTTCCGAGATATATGCGAAAAATGAAAAAAAAATGGTACTTTCAAACCACCCCCACCCCTTTAGCACAGTGGGTAGGGGTGAGGACTTTTGATATGTTAATCCTCCAACTATCCTTAAAAGAGCTGTGGAGTTGAAAATTGTGTTCCAAACTTTTCCCTCTATACCTTTATTTGAGCATTCGTTGCCTGGACTAATAGTAGTTCTGTGCTTGAAATGATATGCAATAGTAGGTTGAGATATACGCTCATGTCTTAAAACTGGAGTCATACTGGCTAGATAGTCTTACTGGAACATAATTATCTTCTATAATATAAAATTTCTTGAATTTTGGTGTGATTCTCTGTGACTGTTACGTTGATGCTCTTCTGATGTTACGGTCGTGTAACGGACGATAGTTTAGCAGAAGACAAAATTTTATCGACCAAATAACGTTCAGTTACAAGCGTTACGTAATATTTATTCAAACGACGCCGTCAGAACAAAGTGGATGTCTTTCCAAGTAGTGAAACACCGATTTCTGACATTGTGGAGAGGGGAAATAGGGTACACAATACCTTCTCAAGAATAAGGAATACAATAATGGGAACAGTTAGGTCTACCTTTTTGCCAAATAGAGAACAAGTCTTATCAATAACAGTTGGAGGAATCCAGTTGAGTGATTCGAATATTTGACCGAACGAAGTGAGGTCTAAGATTCAAGTCGACGGTTTGGCATTTCTCTTGTGACCCATTTCACCAACCTTGGTCAAGGCATTTGAACATGGTTAAAGTCTATCAGCTGGTCAAATCAGAAATAATTCGTTCCACCAACACCAGTTACGTTTAACCACGGTCAAACCAATGGTTAATTTTGACTGCCGCCGAACGGGCGATCATGTTATTTGAACACGGTCAAAAGACTGGCTCGATCAATTTTCTTGCTTGTTTGTAGGTTACCATATGTTTTTGACGCAATGAAAAATTTAAGAATCTTTAGTGCGATTGAATTTAGTTGTAGTAAGTTATTTATTAGGTTTGTTCTCGGAATCTTTTAATTATTAGTAAATTATTATAGAATACAAAATAAAGGAAGATTTTGAAAAAAATTTGCTTCACTCTTCTATTACACAGTAGGCCTATTCTATTCAATCCTTATATCAACCAATGTATCTCATTAGAATCGGAATGTTCTTTTGTTCATAAAAAAATTGTCAAAAATGATGGTGATTTGTAAATTCTTTGTACGAAAGTATTCAATTCATATTTGAAATATTATTATAAATTAATGTAGATGTGTGATTATAAAAAACGTCTGTGCCAGGGGGGTAAGAAGATGGCCCATGGGGCCTGCACCGAAATAATGAATATGAAGAAAAATTAGTTCAGTAATTACAAAAAAAGTACAGTAATATGAATTTTTGACGGCCTGACGGTAAAGTAAAAAGAGCATTCAGAGCAAATTTCCCTCTGAATATGAGCAGCGAAACTGATATTGAGTAACATGGGGTGTTATTTCCATAAGGTCTGTAGTTTCAATCAGGTACTTGTGGATGAGAATACTGCGTGAGGTCTACTGTTCACAGAACTACTAGTTTTAAGTATTGATTTAAATTGAAAAACCACGAGTGGAAATTGTCTGCAGCGAGACTCTAAACTGCTTTATTTTAAGAATTCAGCGAGCTGAATGTGGAACATAAGAGAAAATGGAAGAGAAGAGACACCCCCTCAGTTTACATTGGTTTACTAAGACCATAGAGAAACGATAGCATAAGTAGATATCCCATGGTATAGGGCGTTCATGTCGCAACTTTTACTGTTATCCCAAGCCGATAGTTCACGTAGTTCTTTCCCATGCAGCTGTGTGACGCTGATAGTCTCTCAAATTGTGCCGTTCATACACTTTCACCCCAGCAAAACAGTAAAAATCGACAATAATCGACAGCAATCGGCTTGAGATAACAGTAAAAGTTGCGACATAAATTCCCTATACCATGGGATATCTACTTACGCTATTGTTTCTCTATGCTAAGACCTTCCAAATACGAGATACCTATAACAAGGTTAGGTATCAGATGTACTTAGGCACCATTAGGTATAATATATTTTCGGTTCAGTCTCGGTTGAACCACTCGACTGTGCACGATTAGATAATTATTATTTCTGGGGTGGATTCGAATTCTATTAAGAAGTGCCCAAGTTGTACTAAGGTGGGTGAATAAATTCTGCCTGTGTCATAGAGATAGGATTAGTGGGCGAAATTTTGCCTCTATTATATTTCGGAATCGATTAATAAAACTTGAGTGTGCCAACCGTTTTGTGGAATTGGGGTACGTGGCCCTTTTGGGGGGGATGTGCCCCTTTTTGAGGGGGGAATCAGTGGCCTAATTCACTGTTATCCCAAGTGCTGCTCTTCCAAGTTTTGCCCTCGTGCCACTCTATTCTCTGCTGGGTCTAAGCGGTCGGTGGCCTCTCTATTCTCTACTGGGTTCTAAGCGGTCGGTGGTGGCCTCTCTATACTATCTACTCATCGTTGGTGGGTGTTGGCTTCCAATTATTATTGGTGAGACCGACAAAACCCAAAAGTCCGGCAAGTATTTTAGGGGGGGGGGGCGGTGAGTGAGAAGGGAAACAGGGTTCAATATTGGACAACTGCCCAGTTTTCTAAAATCGAAGTGGAAGAAGTGAGTGCACGGGTGTGCTTGCAAGCTGCTGGGTTCTGCTTTAATTCGTTTCACGTTTCTTCTTTCTCATTTCGTTGCTCTACTATTTTCCTCTTCTTCTTCTTCTTCTTCTCTTCTTCTTCTCTTCTTCTTCTTCTTCTTCTTCTCTCTTCTTCTCTTCTTCTTTTCTTCTTCTTCTTCTCTTCTTCTTCTTCTTCTTCTTCTTCTTCTTCTTCTTCTTCTTCTTCTTCTTCGTCTTCTTCTTCTTCTTCTTCTCTTCTTCTTCTTCTCTTCTTCTTCTTCTCTTCTTCTTCTTCTTCTTCTTCTTCTTCTTCTTCTCTTCTTCTTCTTCTTCTTCTTCTTCTTCTTCTTCTTCTTCTTCTCTTCTTCTTCTTCTTCTTCTTCGTTCTTCTTCTTCTTCTTCTTCTTCTTCTTCTTCTTCTTCTTCTTCTTCTTCTTCTTCTTCTTCTTCTTCTTCTTCTCTCTTCTCATGATATTCGTCCTTCTTCCTTTCTATCTGGTCTTCATCACCATTCTTCTTTCATTTCACAAAAAAAGTTCAAGCTATAATGAGGTCCACGTTATAATGGCAGTGGTGAAAGATAGGAGAAAAACGTTGCCGAACCTCTGTCTTGTCAATGCCTTCTATAGACTGTAGCAGATACAGGTTTATTGATGTAATATTAATTGTTCATTCTCGTTTGAAGTAATCAATAATTATCCTATACTATTGAAGGAGCAATTTCTGTTTATATGTTTAGATGTTTGTATTTCATCGGATCTCGAAAACGGTTCTAACGATTCTCACGAAATTCATAACATAGCAGGTTTATAATATAAAAATTTGATTACACTAGGTCTGTTTTCTGTATGAACATTTCTGTATGAACTATGAATTATGAATATTATCATAATTTCTTCTTTAGTAATAACTTCTTGAGGCTTTTGTACTCAAGAGCGAAGCTCGGTTCCCGATATTATTCTTTTAAGCAATAAATTATATTTTTTATCAATTTCATAATGAATTAAGATAATTAAAATGAAATATTTTGATAAATAATTATCAATTTAAATTGTTAAAAGACGATCTGGCAACAGAGCAAAGCGAGAAAGAGATAGCGCTATCCGATTTGTTGAATGATAGACAAGGATAGCAATACCATTGCTTATCAAACACTGCCATTTTTACGTGGACCTCACTATAGCTATAATTTTAATTACTTATAGTGAGATTTTCGTTTTAGGCTAGAAACACACAAGGCATTTTTTCAGAGGAGTCAGCACGACAGGACAAGACTCCCTCCGATTGGCTGATTCTCGCTGCGTCAACCCAATCAGCCAATCGGAGAACATCCTGTTCTTTAGTGACGTACCGATTCGTCTGAAAAAACAAATACCTTGTGTGTTTCTAGCCTAGAAATCAGCATCCTTTTAAGATAGGTTTGTTATCCTTGTTTGTCATTATATTTGTCCTTGTTTGAAATATCTGTAGAAATATAATCGACTCTCGATTCTCATATTGTTGGTGTCTTGATGTAAGTCATGTTGAAAGATTGATGTGAACAATCATCATCATCATCATCATCATCATCATCATAATTGACCGAGCGAAGTGAGGTCTAAGATTCAAGTAGACAGTTTGGCATTTCTCTTAATGTTTATATGTTGCGCATTTACGGCGAAACACGGTAATAGATTTTCATGAAATTTGACAGGTATGTTCCTTTTTAAATTGCGCGTCGACATATATACAAAGGTTTTTGGAAATTTTGCAAGGTTTTAAATTTTTCAAGGATAATATAAAAGTAGAAAGGAGCCTCCTTCATACGCCAATATTAGAGTAAAAATCAGACTATAGAATTATTCATCATAAATCAGCTGACAAGTGATTACACAGATGTGTGGAGAAGCCAGTCTATTGCTGTATTTCCATAAGGTAACTATTTCCTATAGTTTCAATTAGGTACTTGTAGATGAGAATACTGCGTGAGGTCTACTGTTCACAGAACTACTGGTAATAATAATAGTAATCATCATCATCATCATCATCATCACCATCATCATCATCATCATCTTCTTCATCATCATCGTCATCATCATCATCATCATCATTATCATCATCATCATCATCGTCATAATCATCATCATCATCATCATCACCATCATCACCATCATCATCTTCATCATAATCATCATCGTCATTATAATCATCATCATCTTCATCATCATCGTCGTCATCATCATCATCATCAATAAAAGAATGAAAAATTCAACCGAAATATTTCAAAGCAGACTAGAAATGAATTGAAATCAGAGCAGCGTTAATGTCGGTTGGAATATTCATGCCGCGTTGCTCAATTCTTAATTATGTTATTCGGTGACCTCCATGTAAATCAATTGTATGCAACTTAATGAATCAATTATTAATGATAATTATCATCGTCAACCGCACAGGTTTTTGTTGCCCACTCACTTGATTTTGAGTGCTCTAATGTCAATGACTTCCCATGAAAGCAGATAGCTCTATCTTCTATCCTTCTCTAACTCTGCACCGTTGCTAATCTGCTTGTATTGTAGACTTCGGTATTCAGAAATATGATGGAGTACCAAAGTATCTATCTCAAATGATGTAAATGTATTATTACCTTATACAAAATGTGTTATTAAAATCATACAAAATAGAATTTCTTGACAGATTATCATTCAATTTATTATACAATTATGCCTGGTTTTCAAAGTATAGCTGATAGAAGAAAATGGGTTTCATATTTGAATTCAGTGCCTCAAACATGGTAATAATCAGCTCAAAAAACTTGGGCACCAAGAATAATTTTTTTTTTGTAAGCGTGGGATTATCAATCAATCTATAATACAATAATGTCTGGTTTTCATCAGTAGAGTTCCCTGGGCAAGTACTATCTTGTGTACTCTCCCAATGAAAACGTTCATGGTAAAGTAGAGTCATGGTAGAGTACTAGTTTTTACTTTCTGTGGTAGTTGAGAAGTTGATATTGTGGTAATTATTCATATTGAATGAAAAAGACTAAGAAATTGTCAAAAAACCACAGATTTATTGATACTTATAAAACTCAGTTTATCAGAGATTGACTGGATGAGAGAATTGTTTATCAGAGAATTGATGGTTTAATAACCGAAACCGGTCTTTCTAAGTATCAATAAATCTGTGGTTTTTTGACAATTTCTCAGTCTTTTCCATTCAATACTAATTTTTAGTAGAGTAGAGTGGGAGAGCACCATGGGATAGTACTCTACCACTTGCCTTCCCCCACCACCGCTTCTCACTCTACTCTACCACTACTCTGCTAATAAGAACGGCCTTGAGCTAGTAAAGGAGAGTCGTACCGTAGGCTATCAAGTTTAAGAAGTATTGTTATTTATTAAAGTGTTAATAAGAGTTTAAGTTGAATGAAAAAGACTGAGAAATTGTCAAAAAAACACAGATTTATTGATACTTAGAAAGACCGGTTTCGGTTATTACACCATTGTCAATCTCTGATAAACGTTTACTTTCTAAGTATCAATAAATCTGTGTTTTTGACAATTTCTCGGTCTTTTTCATTCAATATGAATAATTACCACAATATCAACTTCTCAACTACACAAAAAGTGTTTAAGTGTTAATTTATTAAAAAGTATTGACATTTTAAGGTTAATTCTGTTCACTAGACAAAACACTTTACCTTCTATTCTCAATTGTAGTGAAAACAGTTACTCGACCAAGTAAGTAGAGTAGAGTTAGCTCGGTAGAGTTAGTATGCAAGTTACTCGACCACTAACTCTACTAGTGAAAACCAGGCTTAAAGGATACAATAGGAAATACACCGTTAAATAGCCTGTAATTGCCTACGCATCATCACGTCTAAATTACTGAACTGATCAACTTGTAATTTTTCATAGAGATTGAGAATTTATCGAGAATCGATGTAGGATTATATCCAACCAAACAGGGATTTCTTCAAGTGACTCCTGACTCCTAGCTTTGTTGTTAGCGAGCGCGGTTGATGAATCCAAGGATGCGGGTTTGAGACATATCACACCTATATTTTTTGCTGAAAATTTTAAACTCTTATAAAGATTATCCACTTTATTTTTAACAAAATAATAAATAACTATTCTATGTTTTAATTTTTCTGGTTATAAGGAGATTTCATTCTACAACACCAAATCTTCCCCAGTGCAAATCACGGGTTACATGCTGGTTGATAATTTTTTTTTTGTGTAGTTGAGAAGTTGATATTATGATAATTATTCATATTAAATAAAAGACTAAGAAATTGTCAAAAACCACAGATTTATTGATAGTTAGATAGACCAGTTTCGGTTGTTACACCATTGTCAATCTGTCAATCTCTGATAAACTGTGACTAAATACAAGAGCCGCAGAATTTATACTAGTAGGCTAGTACTGCTATTGGTGAAGGGCATGAACGCCTGCCATTGGCCCAACTAGACTGTCTCCTCCCATTTAACGCTGTCACAAAATGGCGGCTTAAGCAACAGACTCGCCATGATAACAACATTTACTTTCAGTACACAATAGGAACTAAGAAAACAAGTAGAAGATAATAAAACAAATATGTAAATAGAAAAGTTATAAAGTAACTGTACTGAATGTAAATTTTGTTATCATGGCGAGTCTGTTGCTTAAGCCGCCATTTTGTGACACCGTTGAGTGGGAGGAGACTGTCTAGCTGGGCCAATGGCAGGCGTTCATGCCCTTCACCAATAGCGGGTCGCCGTCAACCTGTCTCCCCGACAACTAGTCTCCTCGCTATTTTGATCACAGGCGTCAGTAAATCCCCTGGCAAAATATACCATTGCCGTCAACTAGTCTCCCCGACAGTAAATCCCCTACTAGAACGATGAAGATGATTGAATTCGGCGTGTTTTCTGTTGCTGCCCTTTGAAGAATTGAAGACCTAAGAGCCTCAATTCTTGATTCGTTGGGCTCACTCTTGCAGGCATTCTCTGGCAAATGACCACGAGTAATTGACCCAAATTTTCTGCACTATTTCGAATTATTATGTTTTTCTTTTACTGTTTTGCAACTCTCACCAGCGGCAAAGAATTTCCTTTTGCTAGTGATGCCTAGATTTTATAATTCATTTTTTTAAGTATATGTTTGAATGATTATGTTTATTTATTTATATATTTAATGATATGTTAAATTATAAAGAATTTGTAATATGTCTTATGACAATTATATTTAATATTTGTAATATTCTAAATTGAAATTCTGAAATTACTCATTTCTAAGATTTTCCATTTTGGTTGCTCATATCTGATGCTCATATCGAATAAATGTGAACATTCTCTGTTTTATTGTACTTATCCAACAAGTACATTAGAAATAATTCTATTCAACTACTGAACTCCATTATAGGTTCTTTAAAATAGTGGGATCACTATAGGATGATTATCCATAAACGTATCACTTACTTGTTGATTTCTTCCTGGAAGATGATTGAATTCGGCGTGTTTTCTGTTGCTGCCCTTTGAAGAATTGAAGACCTAAGAGCCTCAATTCTTGATTCGTTGGGCTCACTCTTGCAGGCATTCTCTGGCAAATGACCACGAGTAATTGAGCATTCACCCACGCTAGATTCCCCAGTATTGCATTCAACAGAGCAAGACCCAGAACACTCTCTTTTAACGCAAACCATGTAAATGGAACCATTAAATTTTTTTTTCTGCTTATAAATAAACCCACTTTCATCTTCCCACCGAAACCCTTTACATCTTGCTTTAAATCGTACTGCTGACATGACCGAACTCACTTGAACACTTTTTAACGACTGTCACTGGACACTACCGATTTGGACACTGCCGGGGAAGAACTGTCACTCTCACACTCCGTGCAATGTATGTGCTATGAGCGATTGTGGGAGCGGGCCTTCGAAGAATTTCCAGGATTCCATTCAAAGCTGAATGCTTTCTCCTACCATCAACAGGTTCTTGACCTGTTTTTACTTTACACAAATGACTTACCTAGATATTTGATTCACTGTAAGATTTTTATGTTTGCAGACTATATTTTGTTGATTTCCTCTCATAAATCGTTAGATGTGGCCGAAACCCGGTTACAACATGATACCAATACTCTAGCTAAATTGTCTCATAATAATTGTCTAAATATAAATGTCACCAAATCCAAGGTGCTACATATAACCTCATCCTACATGAAAAGAATTAGGGAACCCAAAATTAAACACCATTGCTGTGAATGTTTCCAACTGCAGGAGCAAGATATTTTCATATGTACAAGAGATTGTCAGTTTATATCGATTGTGTAAATTAAAAGTATTTAGGAGTAACAGTTGACAGTCATTTTCGTTGGGATATTCATATAAAAAATGTTTGTAATAGACTCAAACAGGTATTGGCCAAAATGTATTATATTAAAGATTTAATACCTAATAAAGTGAAGAGGATGATGTATATAGCCTTGGGAGAGCCTGTTATGAGATATGGATTGCAAGGGTGGGGATTTGCTAGCAATGTTTATCTTAGGAGAATATCTTCGGTACAGAGGAAGATTTTACGTTTGGTCAGCAATTCTCAGGGAGATATTTCATATGAGAACCTTTTGAATAGATGCAAGGTTTTGAATATAAAAGGTATATTTCTGTTTACTTTGATTTTAGAAAATTACTTCTGCAAAAAATATTTAGTTATGAAAGTTAATCGATATGATTTAAGGAATGAGAGGTATGTACCATTTACTTCGAATAATTTAGCCAGAAACACCTTAATCTACATTGTACCAGGAACTTTCAATGATTTACCCGATAATTGTGCTGAGTTTGTTAATATGCGCCTGTTGAAAAGAAATTTAAAGATTTGGTTGAATAATTACACTTTAGATGTAACATAATGTAACACATTATTAATGTATTGTATTGTTGTAATTCATTCTGTTCTATTTTTTGTATGTAAGTTCAGGTTGACAATATATTATAATACTCTTTAGATTTTTGAGAGCTGAGCCAACAATTAATTAATTAATATCATGATAATTTTAACTGTTAGTAAATTCTGTAAGTAAATTTGACAGTGTAATAAACTGATAAGTGAATTTAACTGTTAAGTAAAAATAAAGTTCACTGATATATGTATGATTATATTTGAATTTACATGTTTTGTATAATAGTACCTTGTCAAGCAGCCTCTTTGAGGTTCGCTTAAGGTAGCTTATTTATTCAATAAACGTTTTTTCTATACTTTTCTATTCTATTGACACCCTCCACTGAATCTTCTGTCTTTGTCCCTTAAGGCGAGGAAGGATATAATTCTGGCAGCCGGCCTCTGAGCGCCCAGTTTAACATGGGGTGAAAAACTTATCAATCGATTACAAGCCTCATAGTAGTGCTTTCGAGAAATGGTTATATTCAAATCACGCAGATTTATAGTGGCTTTCATTTGATGTTAAAATCAACTCAATATGATAAGTGGTCAAGTTTTTATTTGTAAAAAATAACTGTTAAATTCCCATAAGAAAATCGTCAATTTGGTGAAAACGATAATGATGATTACTAAGTTGTTTTTTAATGGATAATGAAATTGAAAATTGCTCAATGAAGTTCAACATTTTCTTTGTGATTCCAATGTTTGAAACAAGAATATATAATTTTTGGAAATTGTTAAAAAATAAATTTATAAATGCCTGCAAAAACTGCATTTAGCCGGCCTGCATGGTAGTTCCGGCGTTCTCCGAGGGAGGGTAGCACTAGAGAGAAGAGAGAGGGTAGGAGAGGAGGGATATCACCTTCCTTTTCTACTCAGAAGGGCTGGTAGCAGGATAACAAGTTTGTATTTCTATACCTTCCACCCAAAATAGACCGATTAGTAGAAAAGACCTACTGAGAGAGAGAGAGAGAGAGAGAGAGAGAGAGAGAGAGAGAGAGAGAGAGAGAGAGAGAGAGAGAGAGAGAGAGAGAGAGTGAGTTTGTGTGTGTGAGCGAGGGAGTAGAAAAACACTATTGTTCATTTGTAAGCTAGTTGAGGAATTTTGTCTTTCAAGTGACTTCGACTGTCTTCTGTCGCCTTGTCGACTAGTAATAGGAAATCATTAGTGTTTTGAATACGAGCAACAAGAAAGGATCAGTTTTGTGGTGTTCATTTGTGTCCTTGGTGAATAATTATAGTTTTTTCATTTTCGTGTTATCAATTATGGGAAAGACTCGAAAATGCTTGTCAGCTCCAAGGAAAAAGCGGCGATTGAATGATGCATTGAAAAAATACATGGAGGAAAAGAGGTAAGTTTGAAAATTGTTGATGTTATAATGTTCACTTGGTTATTACATCTGTAATACCTTCACAGTTCACTAGACATATTTTCAAGTGCAGTATTTCAAAGAACCCTACAGTAATAATCCCTACAGAATCCCTACAGATCCCTACAGAATCGGTGTGATCCGTGAGAAAGGGGTCGAAATACGAATAGATCGAAATATCCATAAGGTATAATATTTATTACATTAGCATAGTCTTTTATCACGTGTAATTGGGAGATATTTTTTATGTACTATAGAAAACATCTATTAGAAAAACCTATAAAGACAAATATCCAGTTCAATGTATTCATTTAAAATCCCGTGGAATGTGGGCTTACATAACACTCACTGAAAAATTATTATTATAGCCCATATAATTTCTGAAAATTTATAACCCCTGAGAAAAAATGTCAAATACTATACGCCCTCTGTAGGACACTGTAATGAGAGGATATTCCAATGAGAGTAAGAGAGACGGATCAGTGTGTCTCAGGGTTTGATGTGGAAGTGGAGTCAGTGACTGACCGGCAACCAAAACCTGTCCTGTCACATATTATTGTTCATCATAGGTAGCAATACAGTATACACGAAATTGCAATGGAGTCTATCTTTAGATCTCTATAGTCTCTATATAGACTATAGGTATCTATAGTCTATCTATAGTCTATCTATAGGCTATCTATAGTCTATCTATAGTCTATATCTATCTATGGGTCTCGTACTCGCCAAAAGGTTTCTTACAGCTATTATTATTTAGTCTTGCGTGAAGCTTGGTATAATTGTTACAAATAGATATTGGTTCCATATGACTACACGCAAATATAACTTGTATAGTTTCCCCTAATATGTGCTCACACATCATCAGATGTAAGTTACAGTACAGTTGGGAAGTAGAAAGATTCCAACTTAACAAAAACAAAAGCAAGAGCTACTTGATCATTCTGAGTAATTATCATTTCTATTTTTAATTTATGATTTTAATTTTAATTCTTTTAATTTTGCTTTTGTTTTTGTTAAGTTGGAATCTTTCTACTTCCCAACTGTACTGTAACTTACAGCTGATGATGTGTGAGCACACAGGAAAGCATGCTCCTGTAAAATATCCATTTTATTTAATAAAAGTGGATTTTTGACAACGTTTCAAGTCTCTTCAATTATGGAAAAGTTCCACATCAACATTCACGCTACAAGTTTAATCAGGTGTTGAAAATACGTTTATCATACTAAGATAAATTTTGTTGTTATTTCAGGAAAGCAAAGGAATCTATGGACAACTTAGTAGAACACAGAAATGAAAATGGTGGAGAAGAAAAAGAAGAAGAGCTGCTGGGAAGAAGCATCATCAATATCAATGAATTTCTTGAACAAATAAAACATTTGGATCATCATAGTCCTTTCGATTGTTCATTTAGAGATATGAAAGTTGTGGGGGAAAAAAGGGTAGGACTGAAAAGTTGTTTTATTATGAAGTGTAAAATGTGCAATATTGTACGAACTATTTGGTCAGAGAAGAAGAAAGACAATAGAATGGGGATAAAAATATGGCAGCAGTGAGTGGGACAATGACTACGGGGGGTGGCCACGCTCAGCTGGAGGAGATGCTGTCCATCATGAATATTCCTCCAATTAGTAACAAAACTTATATCAAGTATGAAAATTAAGTTACTAAAGGCTGGATTTCAACATCGGAGATGTCGATGAAAGATGCTGCAGAGGAGGAGGCGAGGCTGGCCAGGGAGCACGGCGACGTAGATAAGAATGGCACTCCTCTTATCACTGTTGTCGCCGACGGCAGCTGGTGTAAGAGATCCTACCGTAACAACTACTCTTCATTGTCAGGCGTAGTGATGCTACAGTGGAAATAAAGTGTCCATCATCTGCGAGAGAACTGACACCAGACGATGCTATTAGAAATAAAAAAGTAACATTTTGGAGGGTTGAAAAGAATGGGGAAATAGGGGGCATAAATGAAAACCATGATTTTTATTACCAAGTCCAAGGGCAGCTGAGAGTGACAGGTCGGCAATTATGCTATTTTGTGCTGTGGACACCAAAAGGCATAAAAGTTGCAAATATTGCTAGAAATGCAATTTTTGGGAAACAAAAATGTTTCCCAAATTGGAAAAATTCTATATGAACTGCCTTCTGCCAGAAATTGTAGATCCGAGGAATAGTAGATCTATGCCCATAAGGAACCCGCCCTACATTGAAAAGGAAATTGAAAAAGCAAATCAGAATAAACTCGAAAAAATTAAAAACAAAACTGAGTGAATCAGTCCGTATGAAGTTTTTGTAAATATATGATTATATAATAGCCAATAAATAAATAAGTCATACATGTTATCCATTTATTGTTAAATTAAAAAAAAAAACACATTTTCTGCATTTCCTTTGTAAATTTTATTGAAAATAGAACTTGAAATTGTAATGAATTTTGATAATATGAATATGCATTATTATTTCTCATGATAATCTTTATTATAGGTTGATGTTATAATAATTATGTGGAATTCATCCATTATTTATTTGTAAAGTTTTTAATATAGAACAGAAATTATCTATTTTGCTTCTGAAATTCTCTTTTCATTACAGTAGATGTATTACCTTTCACTGATAATAGAAACCTTAGATAATGTATAATTTGGAAATGAATTGTTTTATTGATTTCAATAAGCATTTCAATTCACTTCAATAAGAAATCATGTCATCACATACAGTGGTGTAATACAACAGTTCACTAGTATTATAATTCTTTGTTATTATATCAGGCTATAAATACCTTTTTCCATTGCATATATTTCCACCAATAGATTCATTGATGGAAATACCATGTAGTACATGGAAATGTAACTCATGGGAGAATGTATTAAATCTTTCTACATACGAGTTTTCGTAAGTTCAATTATATATATTCGATGATATTCCATGATAAGGTATAGTTATATACTATTCAGAACCTTACCAATTTTCAACCTTTGTTTTTCTTATTGGTCTCACTGTTTCCAAATCAATGTAGGAATTTGCCACACTGCGTAAAATAAATATAATTTCAAACTTTGTTCATTATTCAATCAATCAAATAGTTATTATTTATCATTGCATTTATACAATATAAAAAGTGTGAAAATAAATATAAAATAATTTGCAATAATCTGTTCAGAAAGTCTTATATTTAATAAATACATTAATTGTATTTTATTCAAATATAAGGTATAAATTTGAACTGAAATGTTTAGAATTATCAGTGTATTGAGGTTTCAGCTGGATATGTTTATACTTTCACACTATTGCTGCTTATAGTCGAAATATGATTTCTAGTGAAAATCATTTACAAGCTTCAAGAATGAAGACTAAATTTTGGCCGCTATGAGAATTCTAGGAGCTCCAGGCTACTAAAGATTTTTTCACAAACACACTGAAGACTAGACAGACAGTCATTCATCAGACAATAGACAGGCATTTCAACAATCAATTGGTTACGGTCAACTGCAGACTTGTGTGGAGGGTTGATGGCTTTGTATTTTCACTCCCAAACGCTCTCTCTCATAGCGCTCTCACTTCTCACTCAGAAAACTGTACTGTTTTTAGCCCTACACTGTTTTTAGGTCTACACTGGTTCGTGCCATAGACTAAAAATTTTACTCCCTTCCGGGCCTTAATGAACAGCGTTGAAAATGATACATTTCCTCGATATTGTTCTGATTTTTCAGAGTTCTAAGGGAGAAAATGACGCAGGTACGTTTGTTATGTCAATCACATTAGTCAAAGTCATGGATCCTCTCTACAACTTTTGAATAATCACTTTAGTGGGGATTTTGGCACAGTGTTATGGCCTGTGATGAGTAATCGCCAGACAATACAGTTCACCTGTGCAGGCGTCACAAAACAAGAGTTTATTGTTAGGGAAAACCTGATTTCTGTAAAACCCTTCAACATTTCCAAATGACGACCCTCCCTTTCTTGGATCAGTCCCTTTTTCTTGGAAATATTTCTTCAAGGATGCCGATTCTATTATTAATATATTGATGAATTCCTAAAACTTCTATTGTTTCAATGAACAAGAGAGCCTTGTAAATACGATCTATAATATTTTCAAACATTCAAGTCAATCTTGGGGCTGGTGTGAAGTTGGCTGGTAGTAATAAATATTCTAACTCTCAAATCTAAAACCTAGAAATCTGAACAAACGTCACATTTATCAAAATAACCAAAACTAATGATGTATATTATTATTTTCAGCGTTTTTTTTTAGTTTTCTCAGCTTTATCGAGAACAAATGAACAGAAAATATCCAAATTTAGTGCAGAAGCTCAGCTAGGGAGTAAAAATGTAGTAATAGGAGGACTTTGGAATAATGCAAAAGATACACCTAAAATAAGCGAGTTTTCCAGCGTTTAAGAACATTTCTGCGTTTTCTAACGTAACATAATAGAGTAACATAATTCTAACATAACGTAACATAATTCTGATATAATAGAGGCTTATAAAACAATAAATTACCTCCGGTTTCTGGGTCCTCTTGCTCTCCCACTCTAGATATCAAGCTACCCAACACTTATTATGTTATCACTTATAATTCACCTACTGTTATCTGAATCTTAGTTTTGTAATTTTAATCACACATATTGTAATTTATAGTAAATATAATACCATATAACTTCTGAATAATACTGCTTGCAGGAACTGTCCCCCAATCTCAGACGCATAGTCTTACTGGGGGAATTCCACTCAATCAATATGTTCTTTGTACTGTTTTTGTAAAAATGTGATTCTTATTTTGTCGAATTTCAAATATAAATATGTTCATGTATTGTATGCCAAGTGGAAATAAACGAATTGAATTGAATTGAATTTCTCGGTTTTAAAAAGAAGTAATAGACAGAAAATGTTCAAATTTGGTAAACAGGTGCGTACAGATTCACGCTCCGCGAGCACGAGCAATTCACTTTCCATCAGCTGATTCGTAAAGAAACGGATATAAAAAGATACAGATATAAAAAGCTTGGCACAGCTGTTAAAAAATGAATTGCACGTGTTTGCGTGTATGCGTAAATCTGTACGCACCTCAAGGTCCATGTTATACGAGCGCTGATAAATTGACTTAGCAATGTTACTTTTATAGTGCGCGCTAACAACGCTGTGTATAACTTAATTCAGCGCTGCCAGCGCCGCGTTAACACCGCGGCATAAGCGCTCGTATAACATGGGCTTTAGGCAATACTAAAGTAATAGTAGGTATTGCTTCAGGTGTACAAAATGTTCTATTGGAAGAGCTGTGGTATAACGTCAAACACAAGCCCAAAATAAGTGTTTTACTTCTTTTTCTCAGCTTTTTCGAGAACAAAAAACGTTTAAATTAGGTACAAATGTTCAGCTAGGGTCTAAAAATATAATGTTGAGAGGTGCCCAATATTTCACCGAAGATACGCTCAAAGCTGGCGTTTTCCAACATTTTTCTATATTTTTCGGTTTTTCAGTACTTTATGGACAGAAATTGTTTAAATCTGTTCCACAGGTCCGTGTAATATTTTTTTAAGTTCAGAGTAAGTTGTTTTTCCAGGGTTTCCAGGAACAACTGAATTTGAAAGTATAATGATTCTTTTCTCCAGTTTCTCATTTAGTTTTCTATGCATATTTCTCCATTTATCGGAAAATTCATACTTGAGAGAATTTTATATGAATGTTTTGTAAGTTGACCACGTCATTCCTATAATCACGTATAAGCCTGTGGTACTTTTCTGTAAGTTGTGTAATTCTCATTGATTAAATAAATAAATTCCTATCTCAAATTTTAAAGGCCTGATCTGAATACAATAATTTTCATAATATATCAACAAAGTCTCTACAGAGAAATATTTATTCATACCAATAGAAACACGATTTTTTCCATCCTGCACTACATAATTCGAATCAAACAGTTCCTGAAAGTCTCTTTTGACTTTTTGATGGAAAGGAGCATGCCCATATGAAAAATGCAGACGAGCGAAGCAAGCCTGCCGACTAGTCTCAAATAGTTCCATCGATAAAACCTATAATATTCTACTTTGAAATTTTTCAATTCACTCAAGTTTTTTATATTATTGCTGCTGGATCCTCCTTGATCCATCCATCCGCCACTGCCTGTAATTCCATGACCCCTGGACCCCGGCAGTGTCAATGGGACTCACTTCGCTCGCCTGCAAATCCCATTGAACCGGATCTCTCTTGTACATCATATCAGTCAAAAGTGTATTTTGAACTTGCTTCACTCGCTTGTTGTTTTGAAATGTGGCGCTTGGATAAGAACATCAAAATATGAACCAATACCTAAGCTGAACCTCATTATGAAGTTTGAACTATTGGTTCTTGAAAAATGTTATATAAATCTTAAAAAAGCTATGAATGACTGGGAAAACCAGGCGTGATTTGAGGAAATCCATAGAGTAAGTGCATGAAATATATATAATATGTCAGTTTACTCGCGAAAACTCCGGCGCTCAGAGCGAGCGAGGAGCTTGGTTGTCGGGTTCGGTGACTACAACCAAGCTCCTTGCACGCTAGCGTCAACTAGTCTCCCCGACAGTAAATCCCCTACTGGTTCAGAGGGGATTAGTTGTCGGGACCGTAGACGACAACTAAGCTCCTCGGTCGCTGACGACAACTAGTCTCCCCGTCAGTAAAGCTCCTCTTTCAGGAGCTTAGTTGACGCCGTCAGTAAATCCCCTCGAATGTGGTTTCAAGAGGAGCTTTACTGTCGGGGAGACTAGTTGTCGGGGAGACTAGTTGGCGCGTTCCCCCAATAGCAGTACTCGCCTACTAGTATAAATTCCGCTGCTCTTGTATTTGGTTTTAGTTTATCAGAGATTGAAAATGGTGTAACAACCGAAACCGGTCTTTCTATCAATAAATCTGTGGTTTTTGACAATTTCTCAGTCTTTAATTTTATATGAATAATTACCATAATATCAACTTCTCAACTACACAAGAAGAGAAACTCCTTAGTCTTTTAGTTGACTAGTTGATGGTAATAATTATCAATGAACAAAGATCACAATTGATATTAAATGACATCGATCAACTAATACCAAAGCTATCTACCATAGCAGGCAGTGAGAACAAAAAGTGGCAACAGTGCCTCCCTATCATTATCACTGATTTCCTAACGTGCTTATTATTTATTTATTTTACATATTTATTCAACAGAAACAGATAATCATAAAATAATTGGAAATGTAAACACAGGCTCCACTGTAAACATAGCCTTCACTATTGAGGATTAAGTGTAAGAGAGGGCCGACTGCGCCCTAACTTCGCCCTCCTAGGCCAAAAATGAAGGCAGTCAATCTATTCTATTCTTTTCTATGAAACTGACTATAGATAACCTAGACCCTAGACAGATCTGAACATCATTTCAAGGTCGTTATCTCGTTGTACACCCACATATTGTGACCGCGGCTAGATTATCCTAGATTATGGGGTGGGAGAGGGGTGATTGTTAGTTAGGAAGGGGTAGTTGATGGTAAGAGGAGGGTGGGTAAGATTCTCTAATACTGAACATCCGCCCACTTGATTCGGCTCTGTATTGTAAGCTAGCCTTAGTCAGATTCCCATCAAATTGTCAGCTTTGTCTACATTATAATATCGATGCTTTCCGGTCACCCAATGCTGAAAGTGGGAGACATCATAGATCTTGACACTGACCTTCAGGGTAGAGGATATACAGTATATATGCATATGTGAGCCCACATAACGATAAGCTATGTAGGCCGATGCACAAACTTATACAGGGTGATTCACATAAGGTGTAACAACAGGTAACTTGTTAACCGTTCATTTTACAGAGAACTTTAAATGGGCAACTTCCCTTCTTCTTTTGTGAAAATTTACGACATGCCATTTTAAATTGAAAATTTTGCCGCCATCTTCCAAAATGGAGGACAACTTTATTTTTTTAAAAGCAACCCCCATTTTTTATGATATTTTTTGATTCTAAATAGAATTTTAAGACATTTTTCTCTTGTAATAATTTTTAATAAACCTAACCGTTTAGGGTGTACAGCCATAATAAGCCACTTATAATTATGATTATGGATATTGCATCACTAGCTTATTATATCTGTACATCCTAAACGGTTAGGTTTATCAAAAAAATTACAAGAGTAAAAATGTCTTAAAATTCTATGTAGTATCCAAAAATATCATAAAAAATTAGGGTTGCAATTTAGAAAAATATAGTTGTCCTTCATTTTGTAAGATGGCGGCCAAATTTTCAATTTAAAATGGCATGTCGTAAAATGTCACAAAAAAAGAAGGAAAGTTGCACATTTAAAGTTCTCTGTAAAATGAACGGTTCACAATAATTATCTATTGTTACACCTTATGTGAATCACCCTATATACCTAGTATATGTATCTACGTTTATAATTATATAGCCTACTATCTATAATATATGTCTTTATCTATATTAAAATCTATCTATATATATTGGATATTGTCAATGACTTGATTGCTCTAACCACTACCTCCGTAAACAAAACCGTAGTGCATTCGTGTGACGTCAGCACAGGTAGGGCTCCTACACCAATAAAAACACTAGCTGATATAGATCAGCTGAAATCAACTAATTTTTATTGATGTAGGAGACCTACCTGTGCTGACGTCACACGAATGCACTATGGCTTTGTTTACGGAGGTAGTGTTCCAACCCACATATTATTTTAGTATAAGAAAGAATTGGCTTATACACACACACGGGATAGGAAATTCATGAATGAGGTATATATACGTGTGAACTATTGGACTGATTAACTTGAAATTTTGCATATACTTTCTGAATCATGGTTGTAGGCTAATATTGAATTCTTCAAGATTTCAGTCGGTCAAATCTCAGTATGTCAAGTTTTTTTTGTCATACTTACTCAATTGCAGATGTTTTCCATGCATTAAATCAAGCCGGTAAACAGCTGTTTGCAGAACAAGAAAACATGTGATTTTCATTACAGCATACTATACTGTTAAGAGATCATATGTTCCCTTTACAGTCGAGTATGTTAGGACTCTACTGAGTCCTAATAACATATGAGTAATTATAGGCTACTAACTCAAATATTAAAGAACTCATTTAAGGAGTTTCAAGTTATAAGAACTCATCTGAAATCTTATAATTTAGGCCTTTATTATTTTATTTGAGCTCAAAGGGTATGTCTGTTATGAACTAGGCGCTACGGGCTAGGTCATGTTTATAGAATGAGGTAGCTCGAGCAGCAGCAGCAGGTAATGGTTTCTGTTTCTCAGCAATATTATTCTTTCTCAGATAAGTATGACAAAAAATATTGTACGTAACTTGTACGGTAACGTATTTAGCGCATTCGTATGATAATTCTGCTCTCAACTACGTTTCGGGCAGAAAGAATCATACTTATGCGGTAAATTATCGTTACCGGACTTGTTACGTAAAGTACTATTATATGCTTGCGGAGAACGGGTTACCTGTGAGTCTTACATATTATGTGGATGAATCCATAGTTATTCAAGCCTCATGCTATCTGTTGAGGATAATGAACCCAGTGATCTTGTATTCTAATATTATTCTATAACAAGTTTAATGATGCCGTGTTTTCAAACAAATTGACAACAAAATGCCAAAGTTCGTTGAAAATAGTTTATAACTCTGGTGTCTTTAAATTGAACATAACTTGACATAGTATCTCAACTCTTCAGATTGAGTGCAGTGACAGAGAGAGAGAGAGTAAGAGAGAGCTGGACTAAGAAGGTAGAACTAAATAGAATCATGTTGAATGATAGAGAAAGAGTGAGAGAGGCTGGAAGCAAAAGGAAGTGGTGAATGGAACATACTTCAAACGGTTAACCTCAAAGTGAAGGTAAGTTATATCCCCTCGACTCAACCGACGGTTTGCGTTCTACCTGCTTCAAAAAAAAAAAAAAGAATTGAAATGGTTCTATTTAAAAAATATACTGTTTTTGCAAGGGAAAAATAGTATCTTACGTCACATGGACGGGAAGGGGTCTTTTGCAGGCGAGAATGATATTTCTAGTCGAGGCGTTAGCCGAGGCTAGAATTTCATTCGAGCACTGCAAAAGACATTCACGTCCAAGTAACTTACACTATCTTCTGTCATAATAATCCAGAAAAGAATAATTGAGAAACAGAAAACATTAACTGCTTGTGCTGACATTACTACATGCATTCTATAAACATAACCTAGTTTACAAGTTTGGAATCAAGAATTTCTTGACTGTAGTTGACAAAATTTCCACCTGGAGCGCTAAAAGGCAGTTTTCGTACCAGTTTTGCTGTTTTAAATTCGGAACTATAGTGAGGTCCATGTTATAATGGCAGTGGATAAAGATAGAAGAATAGCGATGCCGATTCTCTGCATTAACTAATTATATTTTTACACTGTCAAAAACATAATTGGCATCGTTGTGGACCTGGAAAAGGATAGTACCACCGGCTTTGTCAAATTATAGACAAGGATAGCAAAACCAAACTTGATCAAATACTGTCATTATAACGTGGACCTCACTATCAAAGACCTTAAAGAGACATAGATTCACAATGCCTATGCCTTCCCAATGATAGCTCTTACTTGAAATTGAAGGCCGCCATTGGGGTATTTTAGCACGAGATATTATATAAATAATATTTGTAATACTATAGATCACAAAGGCATTGGTGACATTGGTATGTAATAGTCTTATGGGTGTTGCCCCCTCAATGGCGGATTTCAATTCCAAGTACGACACTAGCGCTGCATGTGAGTCTATGCATCTTTAAGGTCTTTGCTCACTATTGGAAACATACTCGACTGTAAAGAACACATATGATTTTATTACAGTACAGTATGCTGTAATGAGAATCATATGTTTATTTGTTCTACAATCAGCTGTTTACCGTCTTGATTTCATGGATGTAAAACAGCTGGAATTGAATGACAATGACAAAAATGAATTATGTGTTGCATGTGTTTGCAAATTTGAGTTCAATTTGGTGAAATTCATAAGGAAGGGGAAATAAACATTTGCTCGACAAATTTGGTGTAAACTTTAGTTTCTTGATATTTGCATGTTACAAAACAAGACTACAGATGAAAATTAATGAGAAAGAAAGTCTTCTGGGTGATCTACAGCATTTAATTTGGATTTTCGTTGAATAATTAATATTTATAATACAAGAATAATCGAGACGCACTGAGAATGAACAACCAAATAATAATCATGTCACCCACGTATGTTTACAAATTCAAAAGGTGACATTGTCAACTGTCAAGCTATGGTGGCGGACACTAATTGAATATTAATTAATTTTAATTAATGTTGCTTCAGGAAAGAGAGAGATAGAGAGGGAATGAGCGAGTGAGAGATAGGGAGGGAGTGAGCGAGAGAGTGATAGAGAGGGAGTGAGCGAGTGAGATAGAGTGGGAGTGAGCAAGAGTGAGACAGATACCTCCAAGGAATCGAATTATTAATTGAATAGCAGGACAGCTAGTTAAACAAATAAGCAAAAGGAAGAATGGGATGAAGAGGAAAAGGAGGTGGTTATGAAGGGTTGAGGGAGGGGTTGGATAAGGAGGTTGTTGAGGTGGAGGAGTTGGATGAGTGAAAGGTGGAGGGGGAAAGGAGGAAGAAGGAGGAGGATGACAAGCAAAAGGTTGTGGAGGAAGAAAAGAGAGAGGACGAAGAAGAGAAAGAAGAAGGTTGTGGTGAAGTAGAAGATAAGAAAGAAGAAGAAGAAGTGGTAGAGAAGGATGAGTAGGTGGAGGAGGAGAAAAAGCCTGCGGTCAGTGTTGTAGATGTGTAGGAGTGGAGTCTGGACATCTTCAATTGTTTGACAACAAAAGAGGCAGTTTCTGTCATGGACGCGACTTGCTTATTACATTAGTTAAATCCTTTTGTATCCTTGCTTCATTTTCTTCTTCTTCTTCTTCTTCTTCTTCTTCTTCTTCTTCTTCTTCTTCTATCTGGTCTACATCACCATTCTTCTTTTATTTCACAAAAAAGTTTTAGGTATAGTTAGCTATAGCTACGTTATAATGACGGTGTAGAAAGATAGGAGAACAACGTTGCCGATCCTCCGTCTAATGCCTTCTATAGACTGTAGCAGATACAGGTTTATTTATGTATTATTAATTGTTCATTCTCGTTTAAAAGAATCATCATCATCATCATCACCACCATCATCATCATCATAATCATCATCATCATCATCATCATCATCATCACCATCATCATCATCATCACCATCATCATCATCTTCATTATCATCTTCATAATCATCATCGTCATTATAATCATCATCATCATCGTCGTCATCATCATCTTCATCAATAGAAGAATGAAAAATTCAACCGAAATATTTTAAAGCAGACTAGAAATGAATTGAAATCAGAGCAGCGTTAATGTCGGTTGGAATATTCATGCTGCGTTGCTCAATTCTTAATTATGTTATTCGGTGACCTCCCTGTAAATCAATTGTATGCAAATTAATGAATCAATTATTAATGATAATTATCATCGTCAACCGCACAGGTTTGTTGCCCACTCACTTGACTTCGAGTGCTCTCATGTCAATGACTTCCTATGAAAGCAGATAGCTCTATCTTCTATCCTTCTCTAACTCTGCACCGTTGCTAATCTGCTTGTATTGTAGACTGCGGTATTCAGAAATATGATGGATGACCAAAGTATTTATCTCAATGATGTAAATGTATTATTACCTTATACAAAATGTATTATTTTAATCATACAAAATAGAATTTCTTGACAGATTATTATCAATCAATCTATAATACAATAAAGCCTGGTTTTCAAAGTATAGCTGATAGAAGAAAATGGGTTTCATATTTGAATTCAGTGCCTCAAACATAGTAATAATCAGCTCAAAAAACTTGGGCAGCAAGAAACATTTTTTTTCCTACAGTTTCCTTGAAAAGTGACCATTCCTGCACTGATTACAGAACGCAAAGAATCACTTTTCCGCACTAGTGCGCAAAGTATTACTTTGCGTACTCATAATATTTTGCGTATTATCTTGCAACCATCCCAATCAGCTGTTGACATTGTTGACGTGTATTTTGAATGCGAATTTGTTCTATCTATATTTTTTCTGATTTTCAAATAAATAAAAATGAAAACTCATTAAATTATACATTTTTAATATTATAAATTATTCATTATTTCAAATAAAATTTTTTTCATTCATAAATTGATTGGTTGAAAAATTTTTTAGAAATTAAGATTTAGGTACTCAAAATTATTCAAATTTTCAAATTAATTGGATTAATTTAATTTTTAATTTGAATAAATGATCGATTATTAATTTTCAATTGGATTATCAAGTTTAAAATAAATTAAAGTTGTTATTAATAACAAAGTTGTACAGACAAACATTTGATGGATTTCAGCCATCATTTTACCCATAATCAACCACTTCTCATATTCAATGATAACTGTAGGAAAAATTTAATGTGAAATACGTGAGCAAAGTTCCTCTGCTGCACTCAAGAAACCATTCCGCCCTCGCCTATGACTTGCGCGTAAACGTTTCTTTTGGTTCAGCAAACTGTCACTTTGCGCACTATTTGCATAAATAACAACTATTGTAGGCCTGTAATTATCAATCAATTTATAATACAATAATGCCTTGTTTTCATTAGTAGAGTTAGTGGTAGAGTTGCCCTGGGCAAGTACTAACTATCTTGTGAACTCTCCCAATCTAAACGTTCATGGTAAAGTACTAGTTTTTACTTTCTGTGGTAGTTGAAAAGTTGATATTGTGGTAATTATTCATATTGAATGAAAAAGACTAAGAAATTGTCAAAAAAAACCACAGATTTATTGATACTTATAAAACTCAGTTTATCAGAGATTGACAATGTTGTAATAACCGAAACCGGTCTTTCTAAGTATCAATAAATCTGTGGTTTTTTGACAATTTCCCAGTCTTTTTCATTCAATACTAATTTTTAGTAGAGTAGAGTGGGATAGCACCATGGGATAGTACTCTACCACTTGCCTTCCCCCACCACCGCTTCTCACTCTACTCTACCACTACTATGTTAATGAAAACAGCCTTGAGCTAATAAAGGAGAGTCGTACCGTAGGCTATCAAGTTTAAGAAGTATTGTTATTTATTAAAGTGTTAATAAGTGTTTAAGTTGAATGAAAGAGACTGAGAAATTGTCAAAAAACACAGATTTATTGATACTTAGAAAGACCGGTTTCGGTTATTACACCATTGTCAATCTCTGATAAACGTTTATCAGAGACTGACAATGGTGTAATAACCGAAACCGGTCTTTCTAAGTATCAATAAATTTGTGTTTTTTGATAATTTCTCGGTCTTTTTCATTCAATATGAATAATTACCACAATATCAACTTCTCAACTACAAAAAAAGTGTTTAAGTGTTAATTTATTAAAAAGTATTGACATTTTAAGGTTAATTCTGTTCACTAGACAAAACACTTTACCTTCTATTCTCAATTGTAGTGAAAACAGTTACTCGACCAAGTAAGTAGAGTAGAGTTAGTATGCCAGTTACTCGACCACTAACTCTACTAGTGAAAACCAGGCTTAAAGGATACAATAGGAAATACACCGGTAAATAGCCTGTAATTGCCTACGCATCATCACGTCTAAATTACTGAACTGATCAACTTGTAATTTTTCATAGAGATTAAGAATTTATCGAGAATGGATATAGGCTTTTATTCAACCAAACAGGGCTTTCTTCAAGTGACTCCTAACAAAGCTAGGGCTTTGTTGTTAGCGAGCGCGGTTGATGAATCAAAGGATGCGGGTTTGAGACATATCACACCTATATTTTTTGCTGAAAATTTTAAACTCTTATAAAGATTATCCACTTTATTTTTAACAAAATAATAAATAACTATTCTATGTTTTAATTTTTCTGGTTATAAGGAGATTTCATTCAAATCTTCCCCAGTGCAAATCACGGGTTACATGCTAGTTGATAATTTTTCTTTTTGTGTAGTTGAGAAGTTGATATTATGATAATTATTCATATTAAATAAAAGACTAAGAAATTGTCAAAAACCACAGATTTATTGATAGTTAGAAAGACCGATTTCGGTTGTTACACCATTGTCAATCTCTGATAAACTGTGACTAAATACAAGAGCAGCATAATTTATGCTAGTAGGCTAGTACTGCTATTGGTGAAGGGCATGAACGCCTGCCATTGGCCCAGCTAGACTGTCTCCTCCCATTTAACGCTGTCACAAAATGGCGGCTTAAGCAACAGACTCGCCATGATAACAACATTTACTTTCAGTACACAATAGGAACCAAGAAAACAAGTAAAAGATAATAAAACAAATATGTAAATAGAAAAGCTATAAAGTAACTGTACTGAATGTAAATTTTGCTATCATGGCGAGTCTGTTGCTTAAGCCGCCATTTTGTGACATACTGTTAAGTGGGAGGAGACACTCTAGCTGGGCCAATGGCAGGCGTTCATGCCCTTCACCAATAGCAGTACTCGCCTACTAGTATAAATTCCGCTGCTCTTGTATTTAGTTTTAGTTTATCAGAGATTGAAAATGGTGTAACAACCAAAACCGGTCTTTCTATCAATAAATCTGTGGTTTTTGACAATTTCTTAGTCTTTTATTTAATATGAATTAATTACCATAATATCAACTTCTCAACTACACAAGAAGAGAAACTCCTTAGTCTTTTAGTTGACTAGTTGATGGTAATAATTATCAATGAACAAAGATCACAATTGATATTAACATCGACATCGATCAACTAATACCAAAGCTATCTACCATAGCAGGCAGTGAGAACAAAAAGTGGCAACAGTGCCTCCCTATCATTACCACTGATTGTCTAACGTGCTTATTATTAATTATTATTTATTTATTTTACATATTTATTCAACAGAAACAGATAATCATAAAATGATTGGAAATGAAAACACAAGCTCATAGCCTTTACTATTGCGGGTTAAGTGTAAGAGAGGGCCGACTGCGCCCTAACTTCGCCCTCCTAGGCAAAAAATGAAGGCAGTCAATCTATTCTATTCTTTTCCATGAAACTTACTATAGATAACCTAGACCCTAGACGGATCTGAACATCGTTTCAAGGTCGTTATCTAGTTGTGCACCCACATATTGTGAACGCGGCCAGATTATCCTAGATTATGGGGTGGGAGAGGGGTGATTGTTAGTTAGGAGGGGGGTAGTTAATAGGAAGAGGAGGGGTGGCTAAGATTCTCTAATACTGAACATCCGCCCACTTGATTCGGCTCTGTATTGTGAGCTAGCCTTAGTCAGATTCCCATCAAATTGTCAGCTTTGTCTACATTATAATATCGATGCTTTCCGTTCACCCAATGCTGAAAGTGGGAGACATCATAGATCTTGACACTGAGGATATATATATGTGCATATGTGAGCCCACATAACGATAAGCTATGTAGGCCGATGCACAAACTTATATACTTGTACACCTAGTATATAATATATCTAATCAATCTATCCTATTATATTATTAAGTGAGCAATTTCTGTATTTTTATATATCTGGTTATTTATGTTCAACGGATCTCGAAAACGGCTCTAACGGTTTTCACGAAATTTGGAACATAGTAGGTTTATGATATAAAGATTCGATTGTACTAGGTCTCATCCTTGGGAAAACTCGCTGAACGACATTAAAAGGGTAATTCATCCTTGGCTGAAACAGCTGTGGATGGTAAAAAAGTGAGTATGTGAAAAAATCAAAATATCGCATCCCCGAAATTCATAAGATGACGTATAGCCAGCTGTGAAATATAAACACGATCATTTTAGAGCATTGTGTTCTGTTTACCAATAGAATAGAATACAATACATTTTATTGATCAACAAATATATAACATGTAATAGAGTGAATATTGAGTGGGTATTATTGTAGTTGTTTTTGTGTATCTCATATTATTTTTCAGGCTTTTGAACTGGAATGAACTTTGATTTTCACTGTATGTTGAACCCTGCGTTTTTAGTGTGAGAATTGACTCTGTCTTGTTTGAATTTGTTAACTTGTCGCTTAGTTGTCAAAATTAAAGCAATTTTCGTGCATTTTTCAAATACAGTTTCAATTTCATGTCAAAAAAGCCACTGTATTTGAAAATTGTACGAGCATTGACCTTTTTGCAGCTTTGGCTTTTCCACTGGAAGTTATGCTCAATGCTCGTGGAGGGGGAATAATTTTCAGTGAAAAGGCCACAGTTCGAATTGAGACGTAACTGGGAAAACATGTAACGGTTGCGAGCCTCGGTCCTCTGATTGGGCCCATTTCCCATTCAGAGGGACAAATTGTTAAGTTTCCAGCTATCAGTAATTTTTATCTAGATGAATAGGGAACCAAATTTTATATAGTTAGTAGGAGTAGAATCAGAAAATTATTTGTGCGTGTGAGTTCAAGTATAGTGAGTTTTATTAAAGTGTAAGTGAGTGTTTCTGAAGAGTCCAAGTTTGAATATTGTTAAAATGGTGAGTGCCGAACTTTTATTGTTTTTCTTATTAAGCTCAAAATTTAATTTCATAGAATGACCGAGGCCCAAATTTAAATGCAGCAAGTTAGCAGGTTCCCAAAATGTGTAGATTGGTATTGAATATATATTTTTTGTGAATCAATTGCTGAATCACTTTGTTCTGTTTGAAAATTTGACATGTTGCCTGACTTTTATTAATTCGTTCTATTTACTTAGAGTTCAATAAACCTGAAGTTAAATTTTATTAGTATTTTTCATTGAAGTTCCTGACTCGTAGTTGCTAGCTGCTAGAATAGGTGACAATTAGTTTATGATGATAATCTGTGCATTTGAATGAACGAATCCATCCAAAGCTCCCAACCGTGGATTCAAATAATTTAAACAGTTGATTGGAGGTTTTAAAAACAATTATTATATTTTTCTTTGTTAGAAAATAGGGTGCTAACAAAGTCCCTGGCCTCCCATGTCACAAACATATACATGGATCTCGTCACGTCGGTCAGGTACAAAGGAAAGTGATAGACATTCACATAGATGAAGTAACTCAGATAGGCTACGGTACAATATAAAACAATGTCAGATAACAGGTAATTAATGATGCCGTTACAACTTTGGTGTAAAAGTTACTTTCTTGATATTTCCATGTTACAAAACTAGATTACAGATGGAAATTAATTAGAAAGAAAGTCTTCGGGGTGATTTACAGCATTTAATTTGGATTTTCGTTGAATAATTAATATTTATAATACAAGAATAATCGAGACGCACTGAGAATGAACAACCAAATAATAATCATGTCACCCACGTATGTTTACAAATTCAAAAGGTGACATTGTCAACTGTCAAGCTATGGTGGCGGACACTAATTGAATATTAATTAATTTTGATTAATGTTGCTTCAGGAAAGAGAGAGATAGAGAGGGAATGAGCGAGAGAGAGATAGAGAGGGAGTGAGCTAGAGAGAGAGATAGAGAGGGAGTGAGCGAGAGAGAGATAGAGTGGGAGAGAGCAAGAGTGAGACAGATACCTCCAAGGAATCGAATTATTAATTGAATAGCAGGACAGCTAGTTAAACAAATAAGCGAAAGGAAGAATGGGATGAAGAGGAGGAGGAGGAGGAGGTGGTGATGAAGGGTTGATGGAGGTGGAGGAGAAGGAGGTGGATGAGATGGTGGAGTTGGAAGAGTGGAAGATGGAGGGGGAAAGAGGTAGTAGGAGGAGGATGACAAGCAAAAGGTTGTGGAGGAAGAAAAGAGAGAGGCAGAAGAAGAGAAAGAAGAAGGTGGTGGTGAAGTAGAAGAAAAGAAAGAAGAAGAAGAAGGGGTAGAGAAGGATGAGTAGGTGGAGGAGGAGAACAAGCCTGAGGTCAGTGTTATAGATGTGTAGGAGTCTGGACATCTTCAATTGTTTGACAACAAAAGAGGCAGTCTCTGTCATGGACGCGACTTGCTTATTACATTTAGTTAAATCCTTTTGTATCCTTGCTTCATTTTCTTCTTCTTCTTCTTCTTCTTCTTCTTCTTCTTCTTCTTCTTCTTCTTCGTCTTCTCATCCTTATCCTCCTTCTCCATTCAACATTTCTACAACAACTTCGACAATCCTTACTGTAGCTCAGTTAAAAATTTAGGCATTATTATGAATAATACTCTTGACTGGTCAGAACAAGTGAACAAAACTTGTAAAAAGGTATTCTCAGCCATGCATGCATTGAAGAAAATGCACGATATCCTCCCTAGAAACATTAAATTATTTGGTTCAATCTCTCATCTTCCCACATTTAATGTATTGTAATTCTGTTCTTAACGATATGCAGTCACTCTGAATGATAAACTACAGCGTTGCCAAAATTATTGTCTACGTTTCGTCTATTCTCTCCAACGCCATGATCATATCACCCCAGCCCACATTGCTAGTTCAACATTAAAGCTTCCCGATCAAAAGCTTTTTCGAATAGTCAAGCTTGTTAGAGATATCTTTAAATACGGTAATCCGAACTATTTTAAAGATGATTTCAAATTTGTCTCTGAAGGTAGGAGGATAGATGCTTCACATACTAGAACCGGAGAAAGTACTTTAAGGATACCCAATCATCGAACTACTATTTTCACAAAATCCTTCTTAGTCAGTGCCTGCCGTGCATGGAATGCACTTCCTGTTATTATCAGGTCTATCGAGAGCCGAGCGAGCTTCATCCTGACTTTAAAAAAACATCTTTTGGAACAAATGACTGAAACTGTCCGGCCCTAGAACGATCACATGACAACCATCCCTCACCCATTCCACCAATATAAACCTTTAAACCTGTTATAGAACGAATTTTATATGTATATATTATATAAACTCATGTTATTTCAATTATCCACTGCATACAGCTGTATATTACTGAATGTTGATCCTGATCTACTTTCAGCCTACTTCATTTTATTAATCAATTATTTGATCTTATCTACCTATATAATTATTTTACTTTATCAATTTTCTGTTTTTTCTCTTAAATATTTATATTGATTAAAACTTTTACAATATTTCCATTAATAAATGAATCCTTAGTTTAAATAATGAAATTAACGTTTTGGTAGAGAGTTAGTGGGGAGGATATTTTTAATATTCTTTCCGAAGAATGGACATTGACATGTCCAAAGCTCCGCCAATTTATGTAGATGCATAACAATATATCTATAGTTATTATATCACAAATTGCTTTTTCATATCACATACAGTTCAATAACTATTTTCTTAGTCTATATTATGTAAATTCATCTATAATTTTGCTGTATTGTAAGCTATTGTATATAAGTGTATAAGCCAGTATATATTGTAATCTACATAAATAAAGTACTCAATCAATCAATCAATCAATCACCATCTTCTTCTTCTCCTTCTTCCCCATCATCACCTTCTCCTTCTTTTTTCCTCCTCTTCCTCCTTCTTCTCCTTCTGCTACAACTTACTAATTCTTCTTCTTCTCAATCGTCTTCCCCTCCTCCTCCTCCTTTTCCTCCTTCTCCTTTTCCTCCTTGTCCTTCTCCTTCTGCTACTACTTACTACTTCTTCTTTTTATTCTCCTTCTTCGCCATCATCCCCTCCTCCTTTTTCCTATATTTTCCTCCTCCTCCTCCTTCTTCTTATATTTTCCTCCTTCTCCTCCTTTTTCTTATATTTTCCTCCTTCTCCTCCTTCTTCTTATATTTTCCTCCTTCTCCTCCTTCTTCTTCTTCATACATTCAAATCATCTAAAGAATGAATTCATCATTTAACACGGAGCTCACTAAATTAACACAAAAAATCCATTGTCACCTGGTTCTCAAAGTGTGGGCAGTATTTTAATAATCATAATATTATGACTCACACTAAATGCAACCGAAGACACATCTCACGATTTAACACCCACACTATACAACTTTACTGTTTAAAAAAAAAAACAATAGAATATAATATAAATACAATCACACTATTTCGTGCGGTTGAATTTAGAAATGTCATACCATTACATAGTAATTCCAGAAAAAAATTATAAGATGAATCCTCTTTTTTGGGTGTATTTCGTTTAGTCCAGGCGTTCGATTACTCCAGGTGCAGATTAGACCAGGACCTGGTCTGAACGCACACCTCTGCTAAACGAGACGTAATGCCTCGATTACTCCAGGTGTTCGATTAAACAAGGTCGTCTAAATAGTCCAGTCAATATAGATATAAAAAGGGGGTGAGCTTGCAATTTATATTGTAGTTCTGATTTTTTAATTTATTATTTAGGTACATAAGAGAAGTCCAGTACCAATTTCTTCATGCAAAATTTCCTTGTGCTAGATACAGAGTGGACCAAAAAACCTCGTATTTTCAGCTCATTTTCCAGTTTTCAGCTATTTCTGCCAAATTTCGTAATCGAACAGAAAAATTTCCTCTTGCCTTTTTTCTAGATTATAAACTTCTGAATAAAATGAGATCATTCGGAATTTTCCATCTCCAATGAGTACTGAGTTATGATTTTTCAAAAATGAGTGAAATTTAAAAAAAAATCAATTTTGATGAATTTTATTTTTTGATCATGAATATCTTGTGATTGTTACCATTTAGATGAATAATTCAAAATCCCTCTGGGCGTTATTTTGTGCTCTACAATCTGAGATCAGGTAGAGCTCTCTACCTCAAGATATTGTTGATCAGAAACTAAATTTCATCAAAATTCATTTTTTTCTTCAAATTTCACTTCAATTTGAAACAGTATATTCTGTGATTAATACCATTTCAATTCTTTTTTTTCTTCAAATTTCACTTCAATTTAAAACAGTATATTCTGTGATTAATACCATTTCAATTCTTTTTTTTTTTTTGAAGAAGATAGAACGCAAACCGTCAGGTTGAGTTCGTTTCACCTTGTTGAGTCGAGGGGATACCTTCACTTTGAGGTTAACCGTTTGAAGTGTGTTCCATTCACCACTTCCTTTTGTTCACCTTCGTTCTATTTCGTTCTACCTTCTTAGTCAAGCTCTCTCACTCTCTCTCTCACTCTCTCTCTCTCTCACACACTCTCTCTCTCTCTCTCTCTCTCTCTTTCTCTCTCTCTCTGTCACTGACCACTGCACTCAATCTGAAGAGTTGTACTGCAGTTGAAATGAATCGATAAAGTGGACAAGAGAGAAGAAGAAGGAGGAAAATAGAAGAAGTTTCAGAAGAAAAAGGAGAAGAAGTAGAATAAGATGAAGGAGATGATTATGCATACGTAGAATATAAAGTAGAAGAAAAAAGAGAAGAAGTTGAAGAAGAAATCCGGTGTCACAATGACCATATTATGTAAAAGAGGGGGAGTCGAAAAAGGTAAAATGATGAAGGAAAAGAGGAACAAGAAGAAGAGGAAAACAACAATAGCAGAGGAATAGGATAAGAAGTAAAATTAAGAAAAAGAAATAGAAGGAAATTCAGTGGGAGGTAAAAAAAGAGGAGTAATAAGATGATGATGAAGAAGAAGAAGAAGAAGAAGAAGAAGAAGAAGAAGAAGAAAAGAAGAAAGATGAAACGAAATACGGTGTCCCTTTTAATTCAACTGGGTCTCGTGGGTTGACCAAGAGAGTCTTTGAAAGTCTCAAAATCTTCTCCACTTAACATTGTGGGGGGTGGGGAGACCACTTCACAGTTCAAGTAGTGTGGATCACCGCCTTTCAAAGTCAACCAGTCAAACATTCTTCTTCCTTTTCTTCGTAATCCTTCTTCTTCCTTTTCTTCGTCTACTTCTTGTTCCTTTTCCTCGTATTTCTTCTTGTCCCTTTTCTTCGTCTGTTTCTTCTTCCTTCTCTTCGTCGGCCTCTTCTTCTTCTTTCCTTTTCTTCGTGTACTTCTTGTTCCTTTTCCTCGTATTTCTTCTTCTCCTTTTCCCTCGTCTGTTTCTCCTTCCTTCTCTTCGTTGGCCTCTTTTTCTTCTTCTTCTTCTTCTTCTTCTTCTTCTCCTTCTTCTTCTTCCTTCTTCTTCTTCTCCTTCTTCTTCTTCTTTTTCTTCTTCTTCTTCTTCTTCTTCTTTTTCTTCTTCTTCTTCTTCTTCTTCTTCTTCTTCTTCTTCTTCTTCTTCTCTTCTTCTCTTCTTCTTCTTCTTCTTCTTCTTCTTCTTCTTCTTCTTCTCATTTCTTCCAATATTTCGTCCACTTCTCCTTTCCTCCATCGAATTCTTTTTCCTTTTTTCGTGCTCTTTCTCCTCTTTTCCATCGTCTGCTTGATTTCCATTTTCTTCATCCACTTCTCCTTCTCTCTCTGTTACTCGTCTGTACCACATTTCGTATATAGTGAGGTCCACGTTATAATGACAGTAATCGATTAACATTGGTGTTGCTATCCTTGTCTACCATTAGACTAAGCAGGGGACGCTATCCTTTTCTAACTCCGCACTGCCATTATAACGAGGATCACACTTTAGCTTTTTTTCTAGTCAGGGAATGCGATAGGGATACCAGACATCTCAATATCCCCTTCGTATTGCAAAGTCTAATTCCGATATTTTCGAGAGCAGCTTTAGCACTTGAAAGTAGGCTATATGTTGTGTGTAATCTCATGTACTCGAAAATAAGTACAACAATTATTGAGCTTTTGTACTGTAATGGTGAATTTGTAGTTCTGCAATGCTATATTGCGTCAGAATGTATTTTTGAAATTGTTTACTGTTTTTTACAACGATCACAGAGTTGCTTTAATGAGATCAACTTTAAATTACCAGTTGACCGAGCGAAGTGAGGTCTAGGATTCAAGTCGACGGTTTGGCATTTCTCTTAATGTTTAAATGTCTTATGTTGCGCATTTACGGCGAAACGCGGTAATAGATTTTCATGAAATTTGACAGGTATGTTCCTTTTTAATTGCGCGTCGACGTATATACAAGGTTTTTGGAAATTTTGCATTTCAAGGATAATATAAAAGGAAAAAGGAGCCTCCTACATACGCCAATATTAATGTAAAAATCAGACTATAGAATTATTCATCATAAATCAGCTGTCTAGTGGACTACAATACTACCCGTTCAAAAACATCGAACATGTTGAAAATGTATCTTTCCATCAACGTTGTAGACAGTTGCAGCCAGACCTGATAACAGCGCTCACACTCACATTCCGGGAAGACACGTCACGGTACGATAGGACAGAAAGCTCTATATTTTATTTAGGATTTTTTCTAGACATTTTAAATTGATAAATTATCTTTTAATTTTTGAGAAAACATAACAACAGGTCAATGTAACTCACTGAGCGCGAGGTCTACTGTTCACAGAACTACTAGTTATGTTGTGTGCTATCTCATATACTCGAAAATAAGTATATTGAGCTTTTGTACTGTAATGGTGGATTTGTATGCTATATTGCGTCAGAATGATGTCAGTCGGTATTTTTGAAATTGTTTACTGTTTTTTTAACGATCACAGAGTTGCTTTAGTGTGATCAACTTTAAATTACTAGTAGTTCTGTGAACAGTAGACCTCACGCAGTATTCTCATCCACAAGTACCTGATTGAAACTATAGACCTTATGGAAATACAGCAATAGACTGGCTTCTCCACACATCTGTGTAATCATTTGTCAGCTGATTTATGATGAATAATTCTATAGTCTGATTTCTAGTCTAATATTGGCGTATGAAGGAGGCTCCTTTTTCCTTTTATATTATCCTTGAAATGCAAATTTTACAAAAAACCTTGTATATACGTCGACGCGCAATTAAAAAAGGAACATAGCTGTCAAATTTCATGAAAATCCATTAGGCAACGTTGCGTTATCTATTGCTTTATTTTCTTTCGTAGAATTAAAATTTATTTATTGTAATTATTTTTTATTTCCTCGCACTTCACATCACTGTATCACATGGCTTGTGCCAATGTTATCGTAGGTCAGTGATTCTTGTAATCACCACGTGAATGTGATGTCTGATAAGGGAGAAGCTAGCTTCATACGGTATGTTCTAGTGATAAGACTTTTGTTTGTATTAAAAAATATCCCGGTTTCAAATTTATGTAAATTGCTGATTTTGAATCACTACATCTGGGAACTACTTTCTTTATTTGCAAACGTCATTGTGACGAAAGCCATTTTGAATTATTTCAACCTATCAGAAGCCCAGATTTAATTATCCAAGGGTGTATGAACTTAAGTATCTTCAAAAATAACCACTTCCGAGATGATCATCTAGCGGTAGCCAGCCATGGTTGAATGTTCCCCGTTTAATTGTTTTAAATGTTAAAGTAAATGTCTCAAATAATTGTAAATCAGCACCAAATACCGTCTCTTATATATTTTCTGATTAATTACGGAGTGAAGTGAAAAATAAAAAATTAAAACGTCACCGAACTTAGCCGCCGACACTCTGCCTGTGCCACAACGTGAGCGATCCACTTCCGAGGTCCAGTCAATTTTCATCCGAAGACATCGAGTGAGTAATCTCATTTCATCATTTTTTATTGGGCCCAATGCACAGTGCAGTGCATCGATAAATATAACAAAGCGCTAACGACGAATTATTTAAAACTGAGAGTCTCCGACAATACATGAAATTTGTATTAATTATAATCTCATTTCTTGCTTTCCACGCCAGCCCCCTGAGTCTCAGTCGCTCAAGGCTAGTAATTAATTTATTTTTCAAATATTATCAAATCTCTCCAATTCAATATTTGGACTTTGTTCAATCAAATATCCTGCTAAAAACTTTAAATATAGTAACTCTTCAAATTATCATCACATTGTTGAATGTGTTGTACACATTAGACTGTGATTTTTTGTATAAAGTGTGGATTATTTGTGCGCATTATATTTGCAATTTATTATCAACTTATAGCAATTCATTTTATCCCGTGTTTGGCAAACTCACAAGGTATAGTTATAAGACGAGCAAAGGTCTCCCTGAACTATATTCTTGGCTGTGGGAGTCAGCCGGAAGTGTTGAGCTTATTGATATATTCGCAAACGCCACGTTACACCACATTCCATCATTTGTGATTGGATATTATGTTTATATATTTTTTGAGTTCTATGAAGACGGTGTAATCGAGTTGAAAGGAGAGAGTAACTACCTCCCAGACCGATTGCTCCGGACTCATTCCACTCTTTCTTTGTATTGGCCTTCCTGCTCCCGGGCGGAGGTGAGCCTCAAAAAACGTGGAGACCATTACAAGAGGTAACACCCCCAGGAAGCCCATTACAACATTTAAACACTTAAACATTTAAACATTTATACATTTAAACATTTAAACATTTAAACATTTAAACATTTAAACATTTAAACATTTAAACATTTAAACATTAAACATTTAACATTTAAACATTTAAACATTAAACATTTAAACATTTAAACATTTAAACATTTAAACATTTAAACATTTAACATTTAAACATTTAAACATTTAACATTTAAACATTTAAACATTTAAACATTAAACATTTAAACATTAAACATTTAAACATTTAAACATTTAAACATTTAAACATTTAAACATTTAAACATTTAAACATTTAAACATTTAAACATTTAAACATTTAAACATTTAAACATTTAAACATTTAAACATTTAAACATTTAAACATTTGAACATTAAACATTTAAACATTCAAACATTCAAACATTCAAACATTCAAACATTTAAACATTCAAACATTCAAACATTCAAACATTCAAACATTCAAACATTCAAACATTCAAACATTCAAACATTCAAACATTCAAACATTTAAACATTTAAACATTTAAACATTTAAACATTTAAACATTTAAACATTTAAACATTGTGACGTACCAATGATCGTACAGCCCTCAAAATACAAAATAAATTTGTTCATAGGCTAATACAAGAACGGAATAGCTTCTATCACCGTAGAAACATATAATCTTATCTGAGGTCGATAGACGATCGCTATCTAACTTACCAGGCAAGAAATAAATAAATCTGTAATTGTATGCCTTCCAAAAAATTAATCAATGGAAAAAACCATATATGTTTATATGCCAATGGATTAGAACGGTAAAGTTATATTTGAAGGTTAGTTTCAAAATGTAAACATACCCCGAAACAAACCAAGGCCAGCTCATTAACAAGTAGCAAATTGAGAAGGCAGTTCAACTAAACATCGATCAAAGAAATAATATATTATTAAATTTTTCATTTTATACTTTCGTTTCTAGGCCAAATAAGCCCGAATATTTATTTATTTAAACTACAAAGAAAAATATACTTGTTGAAAATATATGAACAAACTAGCTTAGCCATATATAACGTTTGAGGGTCGATATACTAGCGTATAAAAAACAATAAACAAAAAAAATAGGAAGAAATATTTATTTATTATGTTATTCGTTATTGTTATAAACATATATATCTTTGTCTACTGTATCTTATACTAGCATGTCTATGTTTTGTAATCATTAGCTGTTCATTGAAACCAATTTAAAAGTATATCATCATAGACGAATTCTATTATTTATGTATTATTATAATTATAAAAAAAAACTATATAATAATTTGGAACAACTTCGAACCAGGAATTTCACCATATTTAAAGCTTTAAAGTTGGACACAGTGACACCCCCATTCGGCGTATTGGTTACGTCACAGGATCGGACCAATCCCGAATTAATATGTAAATTTGGCAAGATAAAATTTGGAGAAGAAATTGAAGTGAAAATTAGAAGAGGAAGACTCGAGGCCATTTTGCAAGGATCATCGGTAGGATGCAGACCTAGTCCACGTACCTAATTGTTTAAAAGCTTTAATTTCTGTTTCATGTAACTTAATCTTCGTTTTCTGTTTTTTAAAAAGTTGTTCCAAGTTCCTATAATAATTGTGATATCAAGATTTCAAATTTCATTTAAATAAACCCCTAAATTATATCAGTGAAGTCTGTTCAACATTTTTCGCCACGTGGAAGGACCCAGCCGGAACGATATATTCTACGGCCGAATATATTTCGAAAAACCAAAAAACGGAAACAAAAGTCTACGTAAGTTGTTCGAATATAAAAGGGGATCCCCATAAATCTGCGAAAATTGTACAGCGCATAAATTCGTTCAGTTAGAAAAGTCATGACTATAGTCTTAAGGGTACAAAAACTTATCATAATTAATTTTTATAATATTAAATACATTTAACTATCCACGCTGTACTTAGCTAAAAGGTCTATTTTCCTTAGGCGAAACCACACCCTGAGAATAATTTCAATTGTTAATTTATTCTATTTTTTGAATCACTATTTCATATTAACTTGTTTTTTCTTGTTTAACTAGTTCAGTTTATGACCCTTTCCTAAGGGCTACTATCCATTTCATTTTGTTTAATTGAAGAATACCGAACTTTCTATATAATATTTATAAATTTAAAGATTTAAATCTACTATCAACCAATATTTATTTTGTATTTATCGAAAATTATTATTCACATAATTTGTTCATTAATTTATTCCATATTTGCTGTAACAGTTTATCTACCAGAATATATCCATATTACCGTTTTGTTAAACTGGATTTACTTCATTTTACCTCCAAATTCGTTCTTTCTCGACTGACATACATTGATCATTCAGGACACGTCCTGTTTTGCAATAGTCAGACAGTAGCGAGTATAGTATCTATCATTAGACTATTATCTATCCTGGTGGTAAGTGGTGGTCGTTTTCTTATCAAGTAATAAATTCTGTCATTGGGAGTATCCCACAGAATCAAATAGTAAATCGACTCCCACCGGCCTGCTACACCGAGGTGAAGTGAATCCCGCATCATCAGCCGATCAACGTTGAAAAGAGAGGTAATAGATCGTATAGACAACGTTAGAATTAAGCTCGGTGCTCGAAATATTTACTATTTTGGTCCAGCACTTCGCTACATAACCTATAGTATTTATCAGAGACCTGGTTCGCATGGATTTGCCATTCTACCGGTTGTTTCATACGGTCTAATATCTTTCCAAATTACGGCACAAGCATTGGATTCTGGATATATTGGTCATCACTTGGAGAAAAGGTTCACTCCAAAGTTACTATCTCTGTTTGATCATAGTGACAACAGGATTTATTATCAGCAGATTCAAGTTGCACTGTATTTCATTATTAAAGTGAATTTAATTCCACCTCACTATATTATAGCCTCCTACCATATTAAGTTAGAGTCTCAGATCCCTTACTTCGGCTACCTTTGTAGACCGACAAACCCTCTGTTGTGCAAATTAACTTTTTCAATTTGTCCCATCCATATATTAGTCATTCTGCTTCAATACATCGACCTAAGTAATATCGACAATTCGATTAAACAAACATCAACCGATCTAACCTACAAGTATCTATCATTGAATCATAACCTCAAATATTACAACCGTTTAATTATCTTATTTAATCAGACTATTCTAATCGTAAATCACTTATTCATTTTGCGTCCTCTTCTTTCTACGGAACAAAACAGTGGGGCATTAAATGTTGAGGAATATTGCCCATGATTTATGATTGTAGTTTTGGTTTAATTGGTAAGTGTTTATAATTATCAATTTTAGTGCATGTTCATGCCCCTCCCAGGAGCAGAACTTGACACATGACGCTTCAACGTGAGGCCGATATTTGACAACATTTAAACATTTAAACATTTAAACATTTAAACATTTAAACATTTAAACATTTAAACATTCAAACATTCAAACATTCAAACATTCAAACATTTAAACATTCAAACATTCAAACATTCAAACATTCAAACATTCAAACATTCAAACATTCAAACATTCAAACATTCAAACATTCAAACATTCAAACATTCAAACATTCAAACATTTAAACATTTAAACATTTAAACATTTAAACATTTAAACATTTAAACATTTAAACATTTAAACATTTAAACATTTAAACATTTAAACATTTAAACATTTAAACATTTAAACATTAAACATTCAAACATTTAAACATTTAAACATTCAAACATTCAAACATTTAAACATTTTAACATTTAAACAATACAGAGGTATTTTAACATTTAAACAATACTTTTCGTCAATACAGAGGTACCTTGAATACAATAGCTTTCTTCTAGGCTGGTATTGAATGGGGTTTATCCATCAGGTATGATCCACTATAGTTAGATTCACTTTAAACGGTCAGCATTGTTTACATGGGTAGCATTGAATATTTTATTCATGAGGAATGCTTAACAGTTTCAAGTGTTTCTATTGATAGTCATGTCCGGCGAAGTCTATTGAAAGACGCCAACCAATTTCCGGTTAATTTCGAAGCTCTCTGTTGTCTCTTGGAAGCGCTCTTTTTCTCTCTCATTCACTCCCTCTCTCTCTCTCACTCATTCACTCACTCACCCTATCAATCACTTTCTCTCTCTCGATTGGTAGAGAGTTAGTGGTGAGGATATTTTTAATATTCTTTCCGAAGAATGGACATTGATATGTCCAAAGCTCCGCCAATTTATGTATAGATGCATAACAATATTATCTATAGCTATTACCAATTGCTTTTTTCATATCATATGCAGTTCAAAAATCATTTTCTTAGTCTATATTATGTAAATTCATAAGTAAAGTTTTAACGTCTAACTGTAAATACAACAAATTCCTGGAAAATTAGATGAGTGGGGTATAATCTCGGTTTTTTCAAAATGGTTTTAATAATATTTTTTGGACAATAAAAAGGTTGTTCAGGTGTACATCGAATGCTGCACCCCATATGACTACCCCATATTGTAAAACCGATTGTACTAAGGCATGATATACAGTTTTCAAGTTTTTGATGTTCAATATTTTGTTGAGTTTATAGAATTTATATGATATATATTTAAATATCATACGATTAAATCATCGTATTCTTGGAAATAATTTCTGTAAATAATATAAATGTTTTGTTGCAGGTAAGAGCTTGAAAGTCCGTTAGACAACTTCCATAGACTGAAGGTAGGCCTACATTAGTGTTATTCTCATATTTGAAATAGAATGAAACTATTCTTTATTTGGTGGAGTTAGGAATTTTCAAGTCCTTCCTACCACTCAACCTCGTTTATATTTCCATAGATATACTAGAGAAAGGGAAGAATGGAGTTAATAATCTCCACATTTCCACCAAAATGAGTTTCCAACATATAATATTATCCTATTATATCAAGCGAGCAGTTTCTGTATATTTATATCTGATTATTTTCATATCTGGTTATTTTTATATCTGGTTATTTATGTTCAACGGATCTCGAAAACGGCTCTAACGATCTTCACGAAATTTGGAACATAGTAGGTTTATGATATAAAAATTCGATTGCACTGGGTCTCATTCTTTGGAAAACTCGCTGAACGACATTAAAAGGATAATTCATCCTTGGAAAACAGATGATAATTTCGTCATCTCTCGATAACAGAAGATGCGTGTGCCTGTGTGGGAGAGAGACTGAATTATTTCCAGCTGTGTAATCATAATCAGTCAGCGAGAAATTTTATCTAGCTAGACAATTTAATCGATTTGATCAACATAATCTGATTTGTTGACATGACATGATAATCCTCCTAAACTAGAGTATATCAAAATTTTTAAAGTTTATCATTATTCGAGAATTTTAAGTGATTAGTGAGTGTTATTTTGTTATTCAATTTGGTTTGTATATAATCTAAATTATAATTTTTTTGTTTTTAAATGTTTGAACAGAAAATTGAATCTGAATTCAAGTGTATGGAACATAACCTACTTTCTTGACTATTTATAGTGTATAAATCAAAATTCGGGAAAGAAACAGGCTTGGGCTGTCCCTGTTAGTACTTCCCCAATCATTTTAAAGAATTGTGTTCGGTTTATCAAAAGTCAATAAATAAATAACATGCGAAGCTTGGTGCCCTAATATTCTCCAATATATACGGTTATATCTGCCTATGGTCTCCATATAATTATGATAATATAGTTCCCAGTATGTACAGTTGTATATGTTTATGGTGTACATAAAAATAATGGTAGTCCCCCCAGTATATACAGATATTATATGTTTATGGTGTATATAAATGAATAAAGAGAGAGGACATACAGTGAGTGGATGATTATGAATATATCTGCAATTCCGACTCTGTATGTGAGCCAGAGACAATCTACATATCATAAGGCACAACTCTATCTCCCCTTTCTCTCTCTCCTTCTCTCTCTCTCTCTCTCTCTCTCACCCCGCCACAGTCCTTAAGCCGCAATTCAATTGGCAAAACAACGAATGCATCTCTTTTCATTATTATGATTCACACACCGATGAGTGAGTTGGGGAGAGAGAGAGCTAGGCAGAGAGATTAGATTAGATTAGATTAGATTTCTTTATTTATGTATGTTACAATAGAGAGAGAGAGTGATAGAGAGAGAGAGAGAGAGTGAGAGAAAGTGAGAATAAGTGATTTGATGGTGAGAGACAAGTGAGTTGGGGAGAGAGAGAGAGAGAGTGTGAGAGAGAGAGAGAGAGAGAGAGAGAGAGAGAGAGAGAGAGTGAGAGAGAGAGAGAGAGTTGGACAGAGAGTTAGATAGAGAGAGAGATAGGTAGAGAGAGAAGGTGTGTGAGAGAGTGAGTGGAAGTAGGGAACTCAGTGGTGTGATAATAGTACAATACAATATATTTTTACCGTGCGTAGAGTGTAGTCTTCATACAGAAAGATGGAATTGAATTGAATAATTGTCTCTATTAACAGAGAGAGAGAATGAGAGAGAGATTGGAAACGAGGATGAGAGATTAAACACGAAGAGGACCACTATACAGAAAGAGAGAGTGATTATGTGTAAGAGAGAGTGAGAGAGACAGAGATAGTGTTTGGGATAGAAAGAGTGAAACATTGTGATTGATTGAGTACTTTATTTATGTAGATTACAATATATACTGGCTTATACACTTATATACAATAGCTTACAATACAGCAAAATTATAGATGAATTTACATGATATAGACTAAGAAATTAATTATGAACTGTATATGATATGAAAAAGCAATTTGTAATATAATAACTATAGATAATAATTATATTATTATGCATCTACATAAATTGGCGGAGCTTTGGACATATCAATGTCCATTCTTCGGAAAGAATATTAAAAATATCCTCCCCACTAACTCTCTACCAAAACTGTGATAGAGATAATGAAAATAAGGGAGAGAGAGTGTGTAGGAAACACGATTATAGATAAGAGATTTTGTCACCATTGAGAAAGAGAGTGAATGTGTGTATGTGTGTGGGAGAGAGTGTGGCAGTTTCTGTTAAGAAAGAAAATAGAAATGAGGGAGACAGAGTCGGAGAGAGAGAGAGAGAGAGAGCGCTAGAGGAAGAGAAGAGTGAGTGTGTGTGGAAGAGAGAGTGTACTTAAGTAAGAGAGTGTGAGATAGAAGGAATGAAAAAGTGAGTGAGAGAGAGTGAAAATGAGGGAGAGAAAGTCAGACCGTGTTGGAAACACGATTATATAGAATAGGGTCATCATACAGAATGTGAAAGAGAGAAAATGAGTGAGTGGGATAAACACAGACAGCCAGAGAGAGAGCGAGTGAGAGAAGTGGAAGACATGGAAACACATTGACGAAGAAGAGGGTCATCATACAAAAATTCCATCTACATTCAAATTAATTCCATTTTCTTCCCCCTTCCTCTGCTCTTCATCTATCCTTCTGCCCCCCACATTTTTTCGTCACCAAGGCATTGTTCTGTCGCGTTTATCGGTTGGCCACACTCGCGGTGAGCCGACGCGTTTTAATCGGCTTCTTTTTTCATCTCTTTCTTCCAATTTACTTTGTCATCATACCGAGTGATGTGTGTGTGTGTGTGTGTGTGTGTGTGTGTGTGTGTGTGAGACTGGCTGTTGTTGCCCGCCGTTTTTATACTTTATTCTCAAATCAAACAAGGCTGTTTTGTTTTGTGGCGTTTTTATACTGTATTCTCAAATCAAACAATCAATATTCAATCAATTTCAACGCAACGATAACACCTTCCGCGTCAATGCAAAACGATTGCAAGGCAACGATTAGATATTCCGCGTCAATGCCATAGAATTGCAACGCAACAATAACACATTCTGCGTCAATGCAACTCAATTGCGATACAATTGCAACGCAACAATAACACATTCCCCGTCAAGGCAACAGAATTGCAACGCAACGATAACACATTCTGTGTCAATGCAACTCAATTGAAACACAATTGCAACGCAACGATAACACGTTCTGTGGCATTGCAACTCAATTGCAACACAATTGCAAAGTAACAATAACACATTCCGTGTCAATGAAACGCAACTGAAACACAATTGCAATGTAACGATAACACACTTCGTGTCAATGCAACGCAATTGAAACACAATTGCAACGCAACAACAACACATTCCGTGTCAATGCAACGCAATTGAAACGCAATTGCAACGCAACGATAAAACATTCGCTCCTGTACAACGAAATCGTAACACAATTGCAACGCAAAAATAACACATTCCGCATCACTGCAATACAATCGAAACTCAATTCGCTACAAATTTTTACACCTGTGATTAGTCTGCAATTCCAATATGTGTTTTCTCAGTTATTTTGATATTTGATTGTTTTCGTGAAACTCATTGGTTTCAACACGCATCTACTGTAATAATTGTATTTTATCTTTCATGTTCCTATATATTTTATTTTGTGTCTTCTTTTGTTTGTATCTACTCTCCGCCTTTTATGTTCCACGATAATTAAAAAAAAAAATCAAATTATAACTCTCACCGTCCAATTCATAAAAATGTTATTTGAAATCGATACAATCAAGAGAAAAATTATTTTTCTTACAGGTACCTTGGAAAGTGACCATTTCTGCACTGATTGCAGGCCGCAAAGAATCACTTTTCCGCACTAGTGTGCAAAGTATTACTTTGCATAGTCCAAATTTATAGCATGACAACGCAATGACAATTATTCATATAATTTTGACAAGATAAATATTTAAAACTAATTAATAAATTATTAAAATTGAAATAAAAATTTTTGAAAATTTATAAATCAAAAATTATAAAATTTAAAAATTCAAAAATGTTTAAATTTAAAGATTTGAAAAATTTAAAATTCAGGAAAAAACAATTTTTATTGAATTATCAATTTTAAAATTTAATTTGTCAATAATTACAAAATCATACAGACAAACATTGGATGGATTTTAGGATATTCTACCCATAATTACTCACTTTTCATATCCAATGTAACTGTAGGAAAAATTTAATGTGAAATACGTGCACAAAGTTCCTTTACTGCACTCAAGAAACCATTCCGCACTCGCCTACGGCTCGTGCGTAAACGTTTCTTACGGTGCAGCAAAGTGTCACTTTGCGCACTAGTTGCACAAATAACTATTTTGTGGGAAAAATTGGAGAAACGTTCTGTTTCTAGTTCTACCTTCTCTTTTCTTGTCTTCTCTCCTCTCCTTGCTCCTCCACCTCCTCCTCCTTCTCATTCTTGAACAACATTATTCACCCCTCACTCGTCATTAGCATCTCAGAGACAGAGCAGTGAGCCACCATTGCTGCATAGGAAATGTCCTCTCACGCTGCTTATTAAATTCCGTTTTAATCAACACCGAGTGAGTGAATGTGCGAGTGACGGAGAGAGAGTGAGTGAGAGAATGTTTGCGAGAGCGTAGAGAAGTGGATAAGTATGTGACTGAGAGATAGTGAGAGAGATAGATAGATAGAGAGAGAGAGAGAGTGAGTGAGTGAGAAAATGTGTGTGCAAGAGAGTAGGTAAGTTAATGTGAGAGTGTCAAAGAGAGAGAGAGTGAGATACTGTTTGTGAGAGAGTAGAGAAGTGAATAAGTTTGTGGGAGAGAAATAAAACGAGAGAGAAAGAAATAAAGAGAAAGAGGGAATGTGTGAGAGAGAGAGAGAGTGACAGATAAAAAGAATGTGTGCACAAGAGTAGAGAAGAAGTGAATGTGTGTGTGTCAAAGAGAGAGAGAATGTTTGCGAGAGAGTAGAGAAGTGAATAAGAGTGTTTGATTGATTGATTGATTGAGTACTTTATTTATGTAGATTACAATATATACTGGTTTTTACACTTATATACAATAGCTTACAATACAGAAAAATTTTAGATGAATTTACATAATATAGACTAAGAAAATGATTTTTGAACTGCATATGATATGAAAAAAGCAATTGGTAGTAGCTATAGATAATATTGTAATGCATATACATAAATTGGCGGAGCTTTGGACATATCAATGTCCATTCTTCGGAAAGAATATTCGAAATATCCTTCCCACTAACTCTCTAGTGTGAGAGAGAAATGAAGAGAAAGAGTGAGAGAGAAAAAGAGGGAATGAGAGAGAGAGAGAGACAGAGACAATGTATGCACGAGAGAGTAGAGAAGAAGTGAATGTGAGAGTGTCAAGAGAGAGAGAGAGAGAGAGAGAGAGAGACTGTTTGCGAGAGAGTAGATAAGTGAATAAGTATGTGAGAGAGAAATAAACAGAGAGAGACAGAGATAATGTGTGCACGAGAGAGTAGAGAGTAGTGAAGAAGTGAATGTGAGAGTGTCAAAGAGAGAGAGACAGAGACTGCTTGCGAGAGGGTAGAGAAGTGGATAAGTGTGTGACAAAGAAAGAGAGAGAGGAAATGTTTGCGAGACAGAGAAGAGAATGTGGGAATGATGGAGAGAGATTGAGAGTGGATTATTCGATTATTTATAAATAATGTATGACGGATGGGACGGGACGACAGCCATTGCATTTCATCCCAAGGGATTTGGGACGGCCCTTGTAAAGTGAAACCAAAGGGTCTTCCTCCTTATTAATACATCGTGCTCGGTACTTAGTCAAAATCAATATAATACACTAATAATGGACCATTATATTCATACTGTACTAGGAAGAGGAAATCAAAATAATATAAGATCTTTAAAATTGTGAAGTGGAACCAAAGGGTCTTTCCTCGTTATTCGATTATTTAAATGAACATAAATTATTAGTCTTATTATTATTTTTTTCAGATTTTTTTTTTTGTGTAAAGGGTCTTTCTTCTTCTTCTTCTTCTAATTCTTCTACTTCTACTTCTACTTCTTCTTCTTCTTCTTTTTTTTTCTTCTTCTTCTTCTTCTTCTTCCTTTTCTTCTACTTTTTTCTTCTTATTATTTTTTTTCTTCTTCTTCTTCTTCTTCTTCTTCCTCTTCTTCATCCTTCTCCTGGATAGACTGCTATCCTGTCTATCACCGATACATCGTGTTCGGTACTTAGACAAAATCTATACAGGGTGTTTACGAACTCCTGCACCAATACTCTAGTGCATTGTTCCTGGGTAAAAAAACATATTTTAAATACCATATTTAAATTGTCCGGAAGTCTTCAGTTACTAACACAGCAGCCATTTTGCTTCTTTCACTCATTTTTTAAAAATAATTGTTGAAATACGAAATTGAAACTCTGCACAATTATTTATAACAACTAGATAAAGCAACAAAAGAATTATGATAAATTTTAAAATTCATAAAACAAAATGGCGGCCATTTAAAATGTTGTTTCTTAAATAACTCAGAAACCGTTGGTTTTACAAAAACCCTTTACAAGAATTACTTTTTTTAGTAAAATTATTGCCTATCGATTGGTACCAGATTTTTTTTAAGACTGGACCAATATTAACTGAGATATATGAGCTTTATGGATGGATTGAACTTTATCAATTATTTTTTTTAAAACTAAAACTCCAATCAGCCTCCATTTTGGATACAGGTATCACAGAACATTTTTATCGATGTTATCTTTCTCGTTCCCAAAAAGGCTTTAAAATGATGTATCACACATCGGGTGTTAACGTTCAAAATATTTGAGTTATCCTCGTTCTTCTAAAAACTAAAACTTCAATCAGCCGCCATTCTGGATACAAGTATCATAGAACATTTCCATCGATGCCATCTTTCCTGTTTCAAAAACGCCTTAAAAATGATGTACCACACAATGGGTGTTTACATTTGAAATATTCGAGATACAACCCCTAAGTCACCCCCTTATGAGGGGTTGAAATTCATTTGTATGTCAAAAGGTAGATTATTTGACCAGTAACTTATTCTGAAAGTTACAGTATTATATCTACAACAGTCTCCAATTTATTGATGGGTAAATATGACTCACTCTGTTTTTTAAGATTGTTTAATTAGAGTTTTTCTTTTCCCAATATCCTTCGAATAGCTAATATTTTGAGAGATTTCAAAATATAAGTATACAGTTTTCACTGAAATCTTATTTTGAATAAATAAATAGCTATGATTGTTTTGTAGCTAATAGCTAGAGAAAGCTTTCAAAATAAGAATACTTTTTCAATTTTTTTTTAAACATCTTTATTGCCCATAAAAACAAATACAAAATAAAAAAAACTTACAAAAGAAATATTCTAGATTATAATATTATGCTATTTTACAAATAAATTAAAATTGCATGGCACCACCCAGCAAAGGCAAACCCCTGACCGCTGAGTGAGAGTATCAGCTGTTTAGACAATATAAAAATTTATTTACTAATAATCAAAACTACAAAAATCGAAGATAACAATAAATTACTAATAATTATAATATTTGACTGATGTCGAAGAAAAATTTTTGTATCACCCACTTATTTATCTGTTCCATCCTCTGTCTACCCCTATTAGAAAGATATTCTGACAATGCATTTGGCATGATATTTATTATTTTTGAGCTAAGATACCCCAATTGTCTTCGCACTATTGTCAAATCTGAATAGTTGATATTATAAATGTTATGAGATTTAACTCTCAGGTTATACATAGAAACGTTATTATTCACTGTAAATTCATCCTTCCTCATCCATGCATAATAGAGAAGTTTCTTTATATAAATTTGACGTACTGTCATCACTTTAAATTCGGCAAATGTTTCACTACTAGAAAAAGTCCTTGGCTTATTAAGAATTGCTTTTATTATCATTTTTTGAAATGTAAAAATTTTATTCATGAAAACATCATACGCTCCTCCCCATACCACTAACCCATATTGCAGCACCGATTGAACATAGGCAAAGTAAAGGACCCTAAGTAATTTAATGTCTAATATTTTACGGACTTTATAAAAGATAAAGGAAATAAATTTTAAGCTTTTACAAATATATTCTATATGAGGCTCCCACTTAAGGTTACAATCAACCATGAGGCCCAGATACTTTATAGATTTTTCATTTTTTAGTTGAGGGCATGCACAATCCTTCCATTTCTTAAAATCACAATTTGTATGTATTTTTAAATTCATAGCATCATTTGGTTGACCAACTATTGTAGGAGAAAATGTAATATATTTAGTTTTTGATGTATTTATACTCAATGTATCAAGCCATTGTTTAACAATTGATTATAGTATTTCGAATAAATAAATAGCCATGATTGTTATAATATGTATCTATGATAACAAGTACCACTATCACATAGGAATGTCATTAGTGAGTATTTATTATTGAATCGGTTGAATTGTAGACTAGTGTAGCGTATTATAGCATGAAACAATGTGGGAGGTTAGTCAGTGCCTCTGTGATTAAACAGCATAACACCAAACTGCAAGACGAGATATAGTCAGCCATGTATCTCCCGGTGATTATCTGCTCTAATTGCCGTAATGCTTTGACCAAGTCAACCGTGTTAATTTAGATAGCTACCCTGCAATGTATCATTACCCTAGAATGCAATGAGAGATGGCCGTATGGAGTTGTGGTTGCAATTAGACTGTTATTGAACTCACAAGAGAGTTTAGTTAGCCAAGACAAGTTTAGACAAGCTTAGACAAGTTTAGACAAGTTGAGACAAGCTTAGACAGGTTTAGACAAGTTGAGACAAGCTTAGACAGGTTTAGACAAGCTTAGACAAGTTTAGACAAGTTTAGACAAGTTGAGACAAGTTTAGACAAGCTTAGATAAGTTTAGACAAGTTTTTAGTTTGGACAAACTAGACAAGTTTAGTTGGTCTTGTAGGGTAAGAGAAATTACTGGAATCTAGTAATATATTGTAATATAAGATCCACGTTATAAGGCCTGTTCCGATTAGATTTGGCTTGTTACTCTTGTCTCTCATTAGACAAAGCAGATATCTCTATCCTTCTTCAACCCTGCACCGTTTTCAAATAGTTTGTAACCTTTTTTGAAATATAACGAAGAAACAGTATTACAGTATCTCATATTGTAATACTAGCAGGTTACCCGTGCTTCGCAAGGGTCTCTCTTAAAACTTGACGTAATGAAATCTAGAAGAATTCAAAATAGGCCTATGTACAGTGAGTCAGTCATTCTATCAGGGCTCAAATAATTTTGAAATTTAATTAAATAAATATGGAAGAATATAATTTCTTTATGTAAATAACAACACCTTCATTGAAAGACATTAACTGCATGCGTTTTCATATTGCCGATACAGCATTGATGAAACTGTAGACGTTTATTTAGCATTTGTCTCAAAAATTGTTCTAGCTGAAAAATTAATAATCTATGCCACGTGTAGGCCTAAACATCGAAAAGAAAAGAAAAAACAGGCCATTGCCCAACACTTCTTCAATTTCCTAATTTTGCATAAAATTGTCCAAATATTATGTAGGTTATGTCCGTTTAAATTCAATCTGAATAATATACTTATCAGAATAAAACAAAAAAATTTAAATTTAGATAGATTGATAAAAGTTTAATTATATTGAAAGTTTTCACGAAAACTTGCGTAAAAACATAAAATAAACTTCAAGTTCACAAAATAATTCTATAAATTATATTTAATAATTCTATAATAATTAATTATTATATTAATAGTTCTATAATTCACGAATGACGCGACGCATCATCACATCTGAACTACTCGATTGATTAACATGAAATTTTGCATATAGATTCTCAATTCATCAAGGATGGTTATAGGCCTATTTTAAATTCAAGATTTCAGTGGGTCAAGTTTTCAATTAAGCCCTTGCAGAGATTCTCAATTCATCAAGGATTGTTATCCTATTTTAAATAAATTCTTCGAGATTTCAGTGGGTCAAGTTTTCAATTAGGCCCTTGCAGATTCAATTCATCAAGGATAGTTATCCTATTTCAAATTCTTCAAGATTTCAGTAGGTCAAGTTTGTGATTAGATTCTTACCTGCTCGTCATAGATTACTTTGAATTAATAATCATCATCAAGAAAAAGTTTCAAGTGTTGCAATATTCAATCCTGATAAATGGAATATGATCAATAAATAATAATATAATATTCATATTATGAATATGATTTATAATTAATAATCATCATCAAGAATAGTTTCAAGTGTTGCAATATTCAATCCTGATAAATCTAATATGATCAATAAATAATAATATAATATTCATATTATGAATATGATTTATAATTAATAATCATCATCAAGAAATAGTTTCAAGTGTTGCAATATACAATCCTGATAAATTGTAATCCTATAGAGGGTGTTACATGAAATAAGGACCAAACACCTTCTATTCTAGAACAATGGGGGAAAATCGAAATCAAATCACAATAAGTTTTCTCACAACAAACTGTGACAACATCACTTTTCGCCTCACAGGGTAAGAGAGTATTATTTTCGAAATCTGCCCCCGATAAAGCTCAAAGTAAACGGTCTGTTGTTTTCCGAAGAGGGAAAAAGGGAAGGAGGAGAGAATAATGCCAACAGAAAGGGAAAAAATCAGAGCGATAGGAGAAATTGAAAGCGACATACGATGACTGGTGGTAGAGTGAGTGAGAGCGGGGGAGATTGTTGTTCCCTTCATTCAATGAATACATGGACCGAAAAATGGATGAAAACGAAACAATCATTGTAAGGAGGAGGTGTGGGAGGGGGTGGAGGAGTAGGAGTAGGGGAAGTAATTCTGTTATTGGGAGAATGACAAAATTCACCCTCAAACCAGTCCTAAAACTGCTGTCAACTTGGATAACTGCCTGCGTTCTCCGATAGAACGAGCAGCAACCAATATAAGATCAATACTGCACCAAATCACATTGCAAGCTTTTTAGCGGAGGGAAAGCGACAATACAATAGTTTGCTATTTTTATTTGTTCTTACTGCTGTTGTCTCCACAACCCTATAGCTATATGCTGAGGAATTTTTGGTATACAAACTGCGTTCATGCGATGAGCGTCATTTAATTGTTTTTTTGTTGTGGTGTTTGAGAATGGAGAATGTAATGAATGGATTGTGGTGGAATTATGGGTTTCGAAAGAGAATTTAACATAAATTTTCTATATTATTATACTATCAATTCATGTTTAAGATAACACTCATCATCAGAATAATTAAAATCTATGATATATAGTAGAAGAAAGAGTTGGTTTAAACAAGTACGGGATAGGAAATTCACGAATGACACATCATCACGTCTGAACTACGAGACTGATTACATTTTGCATATACAGGGTGATTCTTAATTATGGTAAAATAATTTAATACGTGAAAGTAGAGGTAAAAATAAGAAAAACGTTTCTATAAACATATATCCATTAACGCTTCATTAGCGAGCTATACCGGGTGAAAGATTTCACCCGGAATTCAGTTTCTCTGGTGAAATACACTGATGCTGAATTGTTTGGGGACTAGTTTTTGAAAAACTTATGCTGGTTTCATATGGAAAAATATCTGAAGAATTTAATTAAACTATTCTGGAAGCTGTAGTGTGAGTAGTTTTTGAGAAAAAAGTTGAAATCTAAGTAGAAAAACACAGACATCTACATTTGTTGCCCAATAACTTCCTTCAATGACCAGTAAACGAATAATTTTTCGCAATAAAAATTGTTGAGAATTTAATTCTGAAAATAATTATGTAAGCTGTGTAAACTAAATTTAAATAAAAGTTGAATAAAATGTATTCTTATGTAGTACATTACACCACAAAAATTTGCTGTTTTATGAGGAGAGAACTAATAAATAAGAAATCTTATTCAATTCTTCAGATATTTTTCCATATGAATCCAGCATAAGTTTTTCAAAAACTAGTCCCCAAACAATTCAGCATCGGTGTATTTCACCAGAGAAACTGAATTCCGGGTGAAATCTTTCACCCATAGCTCGCTAATGAAGCGTTAATGGATATATATGTTTATGAGAACTTTTTTATTATTTTTACCTTTACTTTCACGTATTAAATTATTTTACAATGATTAAGAATCACCCTGTATATGCAAAATGTCAAGTTTATCAGTCCAGTAGTTCAGACGTCTCTAAACAATTCAGCATCGGTGTATTTCACCAGAGAAACTGAATTCCGGGTGAAATCTTTCACCCGGTATAGCTCGCTAATGAAGCGTTTATGGATATATGTTTATAAGAACTTTTTTCTAATTTGCACCTCTACTATCACGTATTAAATTATTTTACCATAATTAAGAATCACCCTGTAGATTCTTAATTTACCAAGGATGGTTATAGGCCTATTTTTAACTGTTCAAGATTTCAGTTGGTCAAAGTTTCAATTGAACCCTCGCCTAGCACGAGTTACCTGTTAGTTATCAATAAAATGGTATAATACTCACACATTTCATAACTATAATACAACAATGTGTATAATATAAGGATCTTGATAAAATACTTGTTTTGTTTATATTGATTATTATAGGTTTACAAATAATTGTAACTAGAAAGATGAACAAAGACCATTGTATCTCAATGATTTCAAATCTTCAATATCTTGGCTGATGAAGTCAATTTGAATTTTTGTGAATGGCATTTTTTTATTGAAATTTCATTACTCATTAAGATTATGCTGATTCGTGTGAATGATTCTGTTTTAGACGACATCTTGAATACTCTACATTTTTATGATAGAGTAGAAAATATTCTGAATAGATCCCCGTTTCCACCTTCGAAATTGAGTCTCTTTTTCGAGTTTATTGGGGCAAAAAAAACCAATTCTGCTATAATTTATGTTCAAGATGTTACAAATGTTGAAGACTATAAGATGGAGAAGGAAAAGAGACGAAAAGAAGCTAGTAGAGAATAAGAAGAAAGACAGAGTAGAATAAGAAGAAATAGGTGAACTGGTTGTAGAAGAAGAATGAGAGAAGAAGAGGAAGCAGGAAAAGATTGATTGATTGATTGAGTACTTTATTTATGTAGATTACAATATATACTGGCTTATACACTTATATACAATAGCTTACAATACAGCAAATTATAGATGAATTTACATAATAAGACTAGGAAAATAATATAGAACTGTATATGATATGAAAAAGCAATTTGTAATATAATAACTATAGATAATAATCATATTGTTATGCATCTACATAAATTGGCGGAGCTTTGGACATATCAATGTCAAGAAATAGAAGAAAGAAAGAGAAGGAGAAGAAGAAGAATACGAATGAATACATTCAAGAAGGAATCGTCAACTTACAATAAAGCCTGTCCTTGTCACGTTTGTCATTTCTTTTCTTCAAGCCAGTGGTATTGAAGTTTCAAGACTCCAATGGTGCGTACAGACTTATGCGCCACTCTTTTAGTAAAACTCTTTTTAGTAAATTTAATTGCCTATCGATTGGTACTAGATTTTTCAAGATTGAATCAATATTAACTGAGATATAGCAGCCTTAGTGATAGGTGACCACTAAAAGTTTGTTGTAGTGCAAACCAAGGCATGCTGATAGAGTCGCCTCAATGATGCAACAATCTCATTTGCATTGCATGTTGATAGTACGCGATCCTTGGTCATTTCAAATAACAAAGTTACGTTACATAACCCTCTAAAGGTGGGTCA